>NC_133822.1:59703249-59942416 GCF_047830755.1 Zonotrichia albicollis | reverse complement strand
TGAGGAGAGGAGAGGAGAGGAGAGGAGAGGAGAGGAGAGGAGAGGAGAGGAGAGGAGAGGAGAGGAGAGGAGAGGAGAGGAGAGGAGAGGAGAGGAGAGGAGAGGAGAGGAGAGGAGAGAGGAGAGGAGAGGAGAGGAGAGGAGAGGAGAGGAGAGGAGAGGAGGAGAGCAACAATAGGAAAGATAAAGCTCATGCAAATCAAACACCATAACTAAGGAATACATCTTGTGTGACAAACTGAATGAAATATAGAGTTAAAATAATCTAATCTTTTCACATGTAAGTGTCTCTACTTTATGAACTAAGCCATTGAGAGATACCAGGAATATGTTTTTAGATACCCTCAGTTTCAGTATCTGCATAGATTCAAATGGCTGAAGCTGATAATTGCATCTCTTTTTAAAGTCACATCTATAAGAACCATCCATGTTTTTCACTGCAGAATTGATTAAACAATACTTTTTATTGTCAGAGTGATTCTCTAAAGAACTGGAGTGTTAAAAGATCCTTACTTCCTTGTGTGCCCTTTATGGTTGTTTAACTGCTTTTGTGATGTAGATTCAGCACAAAGGGTCCCTGAGAGTGAAGAACTGGGGTAGCTGATATTACCACTGCTCTCAGGAACTTGCAGGGAAATACTAAAATTTACAATCTCTCTGATAGGGTTTATGAGAACAGAAATACTGTAACATGCCAAGTAAAGAATATGATTCAAGGTCAGCCTTACTCTATTTGAAAATAATAAGCCAGATCTGAAAACTCTGACAGTTAACAACCCTACCTCTCAAGATGTAAACAGCAAAACTGATGAGAACCAGCAAATCTTAATTGCACAAACAGATAAGATAAAAGTAAAAAGGATTGAAATGAAGGATAGATAGTCACCAAGAACTTCAAAAAATGAGAAAAAGGTAACGCACTGGAGTTTCTTCACTCTGTTAAGAAAAGAGGCCTTAACAGGTAAACAGAGAAGCAAAGCACAGAGAATTTCCTTCTTGTGAAATGGTCTGGTATATGCTAATGGAAGAACTATTCTGACCTTCAAGACTCTAAATTTGTCTGTCTGGAATAGCACTGACTTTGCTGAGGATTATTAGAAGATGACAGGCAAGAATGGCAGTGTTTTATTTAACTGATTATATAAATTTCTGGTGAGAATCAGGATCACTGAGCGAGCAGCTGAAAGAGGCCACTGAATTTTTCATGTTAATGGCTTGGGGATGGCCATACACTCCTGGTTTCATTGGTAGGAGCTGAACCTGTGAAAAAGAGCACAAACAAAACTGCAAAGCTTTTCTCCTCCATTAAAAAAAAAAAAAAAAGACCACAGATCTTGTCAAGTTAAGTGTTAGGTGAAAGGGTTTGAGAATAAAATAAAAATTTTAAGTCACTGTTTGTGAAGACAAGTAAGTGCAGATGAAAATTCATAAAATTGGATTCATTAGCTAAAGATCCATCATTAAGTCTACTTCTCTTCATTCTTGTCCTTACTCACTATTGGATTTTTAAGAGGGGAAGCTACTATTTGGCAGGAAAGAGCATGACAGAATCTGGCTCTACATAAATGTGATTTAAAGTTCAAAATGAACATCTTGCAAAGAAACCTCTCTAAGGGATTAAGAAAGATTATCCCTGCTCATTGAGAATGAATAACGGCTGGCAAAATAATATTCCCTCCATCTGTGAAGAGAAGGGAAGGGAAGAGCTGCTAGTTACAGATGTACTCTGGCCAGTAAAAGCTCTTACTCTGGTTCTTGCCTCTCACTGACATCACTCATTGATTATTTTTTTTGCTATTTTAATTTGTTATGTCAGAGTGATAAAGCCTGTCAGACAGCAGAGGAATAAAGGTGACTGTCTGGACTGCCAGGCCTCCAAACTGAAGTGTTAATAAAGGTTTCATCTGGGAAAGGTCGAGTGTTAAGAAGACCAAACCAGTTATATTGAACTCAGTTAATACTATAGCCTCAAAAATAAAACACCTCTAAGTGACCACTCAGCTATGTGAACACTGACTGTGCATAAATGACAGCATGTTTGCTATTAAAAAAAAAGAAAAAGAAGACATTAACTCATTTTTTCTGTCATATCTGGATGTAGAGTTTCTAGTTCTCACTTGAAATAATTTCCAATCACAGTAAAAATTTGTTTACTGAGAAACCTGCCAGAAAGTAAAGCCACTTGGATGGAAGAATATTATGACAGGTCATCTTTCAGGTCTCATAGTGAAAGCAAACACTGGGAGAGAAAAAACTGCCACACAGGTCTGGTGGCTGGTCAGGGAAGGCCATATATTAGATCATGCTGAGGAGCAGTGGGAGCAGACTGAGCTTGCTCCCCTCCCTAGCAGATGGAGGGGGAGCTGGTTCATGCTCCACACAGAGATGGAAAGATGGGCCCATTATTCCCAATTATTATTCCCAAACATTATACCTTAATTATTCCCAAACACAGATGAAAAACACACCCTTGAGTTCCCCAGACCCGTACATCATTGAGCTCTAACTGGCCTCCAGTTTAAGAGGCACAGACATCCCTTTGCACACAAAGATTTATCTTCTGCAAAGTTACAGACCAGTCTTTGCCAAATCATTTGGATTATAAATTTAAATTATTTTTACTTTACTGTAACCCGAGAAATATTTTTTTTTGTGTGGCAAGCACAGTACTTCAAGACAAGATGAAGGCTCAGCTATCATCTTTCTCCACACCTTCAGACCTCAAGAGACAGTCACCAAATTCAGCACTCAAGATTTCCTGAGCCACAGAGCCACTACAGCATTTCACATATACACTACTTAGGACTAAAAATGTCATTGTAAAATTCAAGTTGGTTGGTTTCTTGGCTGGCATTAAAGACAAGTGTTCCACTGAGCTAAACTAATTTTCACACCATGTGAAAACAAGACACCACATGGCTAAAAATGTATTCCCTCTCTACAACATGAGGATATTCAAACGGCTGTTGAACATTTAATGCCAAATCTATGTTCACAAGGATTTTACTTTGAACTTCTATTGGTCAAAATACTTTCTGGAGATCCAAGTCAGACCTGGAGCTGGGTTTGTACACATTCCCTTCCAATTCTTCCGTGTGTTTGGGGGAAAATAGGTACAGGTATAGAAAGTGGAACTGCTTTTCTCTGAAAGAGTCATTATGTATACTGCAAATATATAGAAAAGGTAGTTTTGCAGGTAATTCAGCTTTGATTTTTTAGATAAATAATATTTTGGGAACATAAGTTTGCAGAAAAATTTTGGAAGTAAGTCTGACACAATCTGAACATATCTGAACACTAGTCCCAGAAGCACTCTGTTCCCAGATTCACTTCAATTCACATTACAGGGTGCAGGTTCAATGATTTTGTGATAGATATGAAAAAACAATGCTTGGAAAAAATACCTTATGGTACAAAGAAATCCACACCTGATTTGTTGGATGAGGAACAAGTTTCATCTCCCAAAGGACATTTATCGAAGAAGATTCCCTAACTGAGAGTATTTCAGCTACTGGCATTTTCACTTAGATATAATTTTTAAAACATTTTCAAGGAATGTAGCTTTAATGTCTGCATCAATTATTCTCCCTGTGACAACACTAACATCATGAATCAATTAACCAAGAAACATTATTTGTGTACAAACCCACTATAACCTCCAGCTTATACCTACAACTAGACCCCAGGACTGAAGGGAATGCAAAGGTGGACAAATGAATAATGTTATATACAACCTGCTGTTGACACATTTATTCTTCATTTGCATGATTAAATGCATGGTCACAAAATTTATGGGTAGGGCATGCAATCCTTCATTGCTGCTTGTACTCCCATCTTCTCCACAAACAAACAGTACCATTAGTCAGATCAATATATTCAACTGAATGCACTCAAAAATGCAGTGTGAATTTATCCCAAAATAAAGAGACAACAAGAAAACAAGGGGAATTCAATGCAAACAGTGAAACTGCTAAACCTTAATTACTAGAGCATATGTTTCTGCAATGGGTATCTGAAAACTGCCTCCTAAAGAAAGCATGGCTGAGGCTGCCATCCTTCAGGTGCAGCTGCCCACCAAAACTGAAGGGCCCACAGTATGGACAGCACTGCATCTTCTCAAGTGCTTTGCATAAACTGCTGTCTGGTATATGACCTGTAATCTGCTAACTGAACCACTCCATGTTGACCTTCTGATGTCTAATTAGATGCACTAATTCCTAAGTTGTTCCCCTGGCCAGCTCAACTGGCAAGGACAGAAGGGCAGGAACACTGTTAGCACACAAAAAGCCTCAGATGCTTAAAAATGAGTCTAACTCCTGGTCCTAAAAGTGCAACTCATTCCACCACTGTCCCATTGTGAGTGGGATTCATGGGATAAAAACACATCATGGCTCTTGGAGTTGGAAAAATATCTAAAATACACTGGACCTATCTGAATCAAAGTTCTGCTTAATTATAGCAAAAGCAGGAATCTGTCAATTCATTAATTCCTTTAAGTACTGCATTCCTTTTGGTAAATGATCACTGGTTTCTTTGGAAGCAGCTCTACAGTTACCCTTTTACAGCTCAGAGAGGATAGCAGCTAAGAAACCAAATCAGTCAGATCCTGTTGTTTTGAAGCTTGGAAATAATTAGCAGTAGGATCCTTGTATTTTCCTCATACGTGGAATTCAGGAAATTTGACAACCTCAGAGTGTAAGAAAAGAGACCCAGATCCAGTTCACACTAACTCTGGGATGGCATGGGTTTATAATTTGCCAACATTCCATTTTAAACTTGAATTTAGAACTAGTGCTGCATAATATTCAAAGACAATATGACTTCTCTTCAATGTAGGATTAACAATGAGTAAATTAAGTGAAAAATGACCTTACTAAATATGCAAACAGTAAGGAAATATGTTAGAGCATGAAGCATTTTTGTTCTCTCTTAATTGGGGGATTAAAGTGTTTACAGTATGACAAGTTCTTTAATAAATACAATTATGAAAATGCTGTTATTTAGATTTTGCTGTAAAAAATGAATATATTTCAGGAATAAAGGGAAATTTAAAGACAGATATGGCATGAAGCCAGAAGAACACAAGTTGTTCTAGATTCTGCACTTACTACTAAACAATCATGTTATATAAAACATGTAACAGTTCTAAATTATAATAATGTTTGTCACATCAAATATTAGTAACTTTATAAAGAATGAAAATAAAGTCATTACTCACAGTCCTGCTGAAGTCCCCTTTATTTGCATCCCAGATTCACAGAATGTTTTGGCTTAGAAAGGACCTTACAGATCATCTAGTTCCAACCCCCCCTGGTGAGGGCAGGGATACCTTCTATTAGAAGCAACCTGCTCATGAAAACTCATATTAAATACATTTAATTCCTCCTGAAAGTAAAAGTGGCTACTAAGAGGTGGCAAAAGCAGTAGACAGAATTAGTCCTGGAAAGAACATCCTAAAGTTCTTTTTTTCAGAAACTGACATATTTTTAGCAGTGGATTTTTAAGTGAAATAAAGTGAGGAAATTATCTAGGAGCTCAAAAATGAGCTAGGATGATCCAAAGAGATGGAAGACCATAATTAAAGTAATATACAAGTCTCTGAATATTGACTGATGCAAGATGAACAAAAAGGAGTCCAGTTACCAGGGCTCTCACCAAGACTATGTGACTGTATTCTATCTTAATAGAATGACAATGCTGGAAACCTGTAATTTATATGAGAAACATTACTGTCAGTTTAGGTAGTAGTCACCAAATTTTTAGCTTTTGAGAGTTCTGAGCAGAATCACAATCATGACTAAAAGTGAGGGGTCTGAGTCATGTGAAGATAAAGGAAGGGATAAATATCATTAGGGGAATCACAGAACTCTCCACTTTAAGAGCCCACTGAAATGAGGGATATTCCAACTTACTGTACCCACTTAGCATACCATGTGAATCTGTGAACAAACAAACTGTACTTGAATACAGAGACCTATGAAAATGTTAAAATCAGCATTTATCACTTGCCATTATTGCAGTGCTTGTGGATCAGAAAAAGAATTAACTGAAGATATCAATCTGTGGTGGAAACTGGCAAATGTCACCATTCACAGGAATAGTAAAATATATGTAAAAGTATAGCATAGTAAAGAACAATAAAATCTATGAGATAACACTGGTCTCATTGAACCAAGTACCTTCCCTTCAAATTTTAATAAATGGTGCTTGAAACAACTGCTGCAGATGTGAATAAAACTAGAATCCCACTCACAGCAGCCCAGCCTGCCTAACCTGACCTGTGTAACACAAGCCAAAGAGTTTGACTCACTAATCCTTGCCTCAAGCACAGAAGCATTTGGGAGACACAGTCAGTAGCTGTCATGCAGAAATTGCGTTGTTAAGTTGCTAGGGATCATAACATCTTTATTAGGAATACTTTATTAGGAATAAGTACTCCCTTTGTTTCACACAATTTGGTAATTCAAGGTGCAGAACACTGTTCTGGTTACATAATATCTTACTCAAAAAGTAATCAGCAGTGCACACAAGAATACAGAATTTGACGGAATCTTGAATAGAAATCCTTATTCAAAGCTCAGTAAAGAAGTTGCCAAGAAAGTATGCTAGATTTGCAGAACTATCATACCAGCAAAAATCATTAATACAACTGATCAGAAGAAGATAAAAACCCAGCCTACCCATATCATTAAAATTGATTTAGTGTGGTTGAGTACCCTTTCAAACCCTTCAAGTGACATAATCTCTTAAAACTATTTCAGATGCTTAGGGCAGCCCAACTATTTACAGAACTTCTCATACAGCCAATGGCTAAGCATGCAGCACTCTTGACAATACAAGCTGCCTAGATGTCCTCTGTGGCATAAAATAGTGACTACAGGTGAGCACCAAGATGAACACAAAAGCACATTAAACTGAAATATCCTCAGCAAGGTTCTCAGAGCTAAATATGTAGAAGCAGACTTCTAGGTCCTTTATAGTGGTCTAAAGAGTAATTTCTCAGCAGATATGACTGATACTAGAAATAAAATATACTTTCCTGACCCTGAAAAAGTGTTTGTCATTCTTTCCTTCTCCAGACTTAAGGAAGACCTGGAGACCCTCTTCTCTCCCTAAACCTCACTCAATTCTGAACAAAGTTGCTGAGCATACAGCAAGCTGCAATTCCACTGTCTCAGAAATATGTACTTAATAAGAACACAAAGCAATCTTTGAGGGAATGCATGCCCATGGGGCAGGAGATAAATACACTCTAGAATGAGTTTCTTTCTTCTTCTCTCTGAAGGAGGAAGCAATTAAGAACTTCCACTTGCTTTGTCCACTAGCATACCTTTTGCCTGCCACTCTTCTCTTTCATAAACATACATCTCCCTTCAATTAAAGCTTTTTTTCACCAAATGTTCTCCAGAACAATCCCAAGAAGCTCCAATTAATTTGACAATTCATTTTCCTGCATGGTACATTTTCATCTGGATACTCCAGTGGCCCAGTTAAGAAAATGACTGTGTTGGCCTGCTCCTGAATTCAGTGGTGCAGTCACTGATTCAGTCACCCACAAAGCAGAGAGGGAAGTGCCTTTGCATACCCTCCCCATCCTCTGTTTTCCATCAATGAAAAACACAAGATGCAAACTTAGCACATTCCTGTTTTCTTCCACTGTAATGCTGAGGGATTCTGAAAAGAGAAGATGGAAAGCAGGTGGCACAAAAAGCCACCCTTGCTCATCACCACTACTGGCTTGGAAGATTCAACACAAGGGATACTAAAGATTACTCACAGCCATTATGGCCTTTCCCCTCTGCACATACTAAATCCTCCAACATCATTTAGAACAAACTACTTAAAATCCTCCCAACATAATCAGCACAACAAATAAAACAACGAGTACTGTAGACTTTCTCCTCAGGGACAGTACAGCAATCTAGTTCCCTCACAGACCATATCATGCTCTGTATAAACAATAATAAAACTGGAATAATTCTGTTGACTACATTGGAGTTATTCCAACAATACAGTAATCAAAATGAGATCACAAGTTAACTCAATATATACAAATAGTGACAGCTGCTGGTTTCTATAGCAAAATATAGTCAATAATTATCATCAGAAATACAAGCAAAAGCAACACCTATGTATGATTCCATTACATGCTTCCATGGAAACTACATGTTTGTAATTCTCTTTAATTCAATTGAATGAATTACGTCCAAGCAGCAAAGCCAGCAAAAAAATACTGTCTCAAAATTAATCACAGAATCAACAGAAATTCCTACCCAATTTTTTAAAATTAAAGCACCCTTGATTTTAAACAGTTTTTAAAAAAGCCCCTGCTTTTAAAAACCTTCAATATAATATTAAGAAATATGATTTTCCTATCAACAGTATATATGATCATAAAATAAAACTCTTATTGAAGTCACCAACTTATTTTCCTTCCATTAAGGTGCTTTAAGTAGGATCTCAGTCTATTCCTACAAAAAATTCAAGCAAGACAATCTAATCCATCAGTAATGTCCTCAAGATGGCCTCATATATGTAATAAATTAAACACTCTCAAATATTTTATTTTTTCGAAGTGGCAAAGACTCACTACATCCCAATCATATTTCCCAGATGGTGTCATGAACCTCTTAACACTTCATTTCCATCATGTTCCATGCCTTGAGAAACCTGTTTTCAATCTTTCAAACACAAACAGGGCCTCCACCCTGTGTTCCCTGATGTTAGATTCAGCAGTCCCCAGCCAACATATTCTTCGTATTCTTTTTAGGATGAATAAATTCATCTCCTTCCTCATCAATCACAAAGAAACCTTCAATGACAGATTCATGTTCTTCAAACCTCTCCATAAGTGTACTATTTATGTCTTCTATGAAGAAATGGAGGATATGCATTCATTAGAAGTAAGTAGCTCCAAGCCAGTCTGGGAGAAGCATCTGCACAGCTGACTTGACCCTAATTTTGCTCCCAGCGTACTGGAGCTGTGACCTAGAGTTACTGCTGCTTTAATATTTCATCGAGAGACTTGCTAATTCTCAGCTCTGCTTGCTTAAAAAGAAGAGCTGTAAAGGTATCTAATTCAGTTCTGAGAATTTGGCTCAGTGTCTCTATGTGGAAAAACACAGAATGCATTGATCTGAGTTGAAACTCCCTAAGATGAAATTCCATCTTTATACCTCCTCTGTCTTGCATCCAGTCCTTCCATTTTAACAAAACATTCCTGTTGAAGAGTGCTTTTTGTTTTTAAGTGTCTAATAGCTGATGACTTTGTCTCCCTGTTATTGCTGCCTCTGGAAATCCACATTGTACTTAATTGCAATAATTTTCTATTTTGCTTATGAATTTCAATTTTATCTCTAGTGAAAAATTAAGTCCTTCACTAATCAAAGCTCTGTTTCTCACTTTGCATAAGAAATCTAGGACTAGACAGACCACCCAAGTCCCCAGACCAAGTGCTCTGCATACACAACTATCCATACATATTGACATAGCAGAAGAATGCTTCACAGACTATCTGTTCCCCATAGCCCTATCTACAAATCTCAAAACACATTTAGCAGCCCATAGTAAGCTCCAGAATTTGCCATAATTATGATGTGTGATATTTGAAGGGGAAATTCAAAATTTTATCTTTCTTGTGTATTAATGCCAGAACTTAGAATTCCAATGTCTGTCCCAGAAACATTTCAGTATTTGTCCCACAGTGCTTGTGTAACAAAATTCATGAAGAATCAGTGGAGCTGGCTGGACTGAAAACAATGTTTTTGAAATCTACATTCTCCCAGCTGACCAGAAGACTGCTAAAACAGGTCTTTCTTCCTCATTCCTCTTTCTCACACTCCTAGCTGTACAATGGCTGTTTTTTTGACAAGCTCTTTTTCAACAACTCTGTCTGGGATTCTAGTGGTTCTGGAGACTGAGAGCTGCGTGCCTGAAGAGCTCCAGCAAGAGTCAGAAAACAAAGTTACTCACCACTTGGCATCTGTAGATACTTAGGATGAGAACCTCCATTATTATTGTGAACTCTGCTCAGTGTTTTCAAAAAATGCTTATGAGTGCTCCAGTTTCAAGAGATGTCAAGTCCTGGATTCCAAGCTGGTAAACACACTTGCCCTACTGCCCCTGATGCAAGTGCCTCAGCTCCAAGAAAGTCACTTTCCTTTTTACATTAAAATTCCCACTGACATGTAACAAGAATTTCCCTTTTCACTAGGCAGCTTCCCGGACCATTCATCTGAGCTGCCTAAAGCACACTTTACACATGCTTCATTCCAGTCTGGGATTTAATTTTGTGCATTTAAAATTTAACACCTGCATGTCAATTTGCAGAACTATGCATCTTGCTGGATTCATCTCTTCCATTTTTTTTTTGTGGGAGCTGGAATATGAAGTGTAAGAAACAAAGGAAACTGGGAGTTTTACCATCATTTGCCCAGAGGCTCCATTCCTACTTCTGCCACAGACTTGCCACCTTAGGTGATGTAAGTCACCTCCTCAAAGAACTGTGCTCCTAATCTGCATCCTGGGAATATCACTGAAAGAAATTCTGGGGATTCACTGCTACATTGAAAAACTGGAGCATTTTACATATTTGAAACACATACACTGCCTAATGTGAACAGCTGCCCCTTCTGCCATCTCCAAAATAGCGGTAACTTTTTAGCTTATAACTACCACTGGTGCTCCCCTGCCTACAAAGACACAATACAGTCAGCCTCCATCTCAGAGGGGGTTCAGTTAATTACAGATTCATAACTTGGGGTTTGACTTTTCAGTGATAGGTTTTGCATGAATAATTAACACCCTAGAGCTGAACAGTGTGACACAAACAATGCAGAGAGTCAAACTGCAGCTTTGAAGGAGAAAACAGAATACTTAAGTTAGCAGCATTCACCACATGGGCTCAGACAAAAAAATATTACAAACTTCATGATCAAATAATTAAAGACTGCCCTTCACTGCACATGTACCAGGATGGGAAGTTCAGGCTGCATGAGCAACCACCCATCTGGTATTAGATGTTGCTTTCCTAACTCCAATACATATCCCTATAAATAAATGATCACTTAACTTTGTCTTTATGTACATTACACATACAAATGAAATACCAGCAGTGCT
The DNA here is from genome assembly GCF_047830755.1 of Zonotrichia albicollis. NCBI lineage: Eukaryota > Metazoa > Chordata > Aves > Passeriformes > Passerellidae > Zonotrichia > Zonotrichia albicollis. The sequence continues at coordinate 59,931,298 of NC_133822.1, read as the reverse complement.
GACTGAAGCAGGAGTGGCTGCTAACTTGCAAGAAAATGTATAATTTCTGTACTACAATTATGTAAATATGACATGCAAAAGAAATCCAAACTCACATCTCTCATCATTTTCACTGCTTCCCTGGTCCTTCCCAGCTTCCTTGCACACATTGCCAGCCTTCTTTTAATATATACTAACACATTGGTGTCCCTTCCTGTATAAGAGGAAAAAGAAACAGCATTAAAATAGAACAAAGGTTCATTGAATATTCCAACACAAAAGGAAACACAGGTTTTTTAAAATTTTTTCTTACTCACTACCATCAATGCTTTCACAAGAATTTTAATAAAATGTTACCAAAATCTGAATATTTAGATGTGGCATAATAGAACTGAAATCAATGGAAATAATCAAGATATACAGTGGTACAAGTACTTATTGGAATGGCCTTGTACTGTGAAATATAAGCAGATCTGAAGGTACAGTTATGTACATGCTTGTCAAAAAGAAGTATTAAAGCAATTCCTCATCCTCCTAAAAAACTTTCTCTTAATGATTAGAAGAAAAGTATACTCTGAACTTTTTGTCTACAGCCTTTATTCATTACCCAATTACCATCTTCAAATTCCTCACACCACTAATTAGGGATGGCAAATTAACATATTTGAGATATGACAGTCCTGTGTGCTGGAAGATTCCCTAACAGCAAAGATGACAGAAACTGAACAGCAGTTATAATTATTCTCCAGGAGAACTCTCACTCCTTTCACTTCTCATTCACTTACAATGTGAACTCTTAAAATGCTTCTGGACCAACAGGAAATGAATGGACAGATAATAATCTATAAAATTACTGAATCATGAAAATGTAATACACCTGCTACAAATTATCTTTGTGTATAGCATGTGCTCTGTTAAGATTTTAGCCTATTCCTAACATTTTCAAGCCTTTCATAATAAGAACAACATGTGTGCTGAAAACATTTCAAGTACCCACAAATTGTTTTAAAGGTGTGATTAAAATTTTCAATAGATTAGGCAGCAGGTCAAAAGGATTTACTTTAGAGGAAAAAATAAATAAGGAGAGAAGAATTTCTTTAGCTGTATTCTGTATTACCTAATTCCTTATCTCTCTATTGATTCCTATATATTTAATACACAATTTATTAGTTACATCTGTTTCAACATGTTTATGTAATGTGCTGTGAGGTAGACATTTCAGGTTAAGCTTCTTTTCCGGAGTTTGAGCAGGAATGCTCAAAAGGCATCCACTTACTAAGAAATCAAGACATTTTTTCAGGCTAAAATTCTCTGAGGTTATTAATGACTTAGGATGCCTAACATGAGCAACCTTAAAAATAAAATTGCCTTTGCTTTTAATAGGCTATCACCTAAAGAGGGCAAGTTGGGTACTCAAAGTCATTATTTACTCTTTATGGTTTAACAAAATATTTTATGAAGGAGGTGGAACACGTGAAGAAACAGAAACATAGAACAACATGTTGTGGTTCAAGAGCTTACAGTGTATTTCACCTTTAAAAGACGAAATGCCTACTCTTTATCCCAGAATTAACTCTGAAGACCAGAAATGGAATACAGGACTTCTCAGAACCATGGAACTGCAACACATGTCCCTCCTCTCCACCTTTGTAAACATGCAGAAGTCTAGCATACAATCAAAAGAATTCTATGTGAAGCCCCTGTGTCCAAGGCAACATCTGAGGCTGCAGATTCCCTAATTTCTGTGGGTGCACACTGACATTTTCAAGGGGAGACTGAGTGCTACAGAACAGTGGGATGATCAGGCCCCTCCTGAAGGCATGGTCAGAGCTGGCAGTCACTTTTCTGCCTCCCTGCTCTGTGACAGTGCACAATGGTTACTTCCTCTGCGGCAGTACTGAAGGGTGGCAAATCTGATGATGACAGAAGTTACCTAGCACACAGAGGTTACAGAAATAACATACTTGTATCTGCCTGCACAAAACCTTCCCAGGCTACCTTGGACAAAAACATCGTGGCAGTGCTTACTAACCACTTATTGTGTACTTTTCATAGAATTGTTGCATTCAAGATGGATTGAGTCTGCAAATTAAGGTTTCACAGACAACCATAAGCCTGCTAGAGCCCAAAAATTGCTTCAAGGGCTCAGCTGCTTTCTATTTTTACTTTCACCAAAAATGAACAAACCATCCTAAATATGATTTTACAAACAACAAATGTTTTAAATACTATCCTCAAGCTTTAGGAAACCTTGGGTTTTCAGGTATATACTTGCATACACATTTGAAACCAGGGATCACAGACAATTTTACTATGTACAATTTTTATCAGTAATCTTCAAATTATGGAGGATAGCCAGAGGCTGTGAAATCAGGTCGTGAGAAACCTGAAGATGCTCAAAAGTATGCTAGTGCTTGTATTTATGTAATTGATTTGTGTTATCTTTGCCTAAGGTATCCACTGTAGTCTAGAAATAACCTTGACTGCTTGCTTTATTATCTTTTTGGTCATTTACTGTCAGTGAATGTATTTTCTTAGATTTAAGGAGTATCTAATAAATAGCACAGCAGATAAACCTGCTTATTCAAACTTTTTAGAAAAGTAATTAAAATCTAGACTTCCAATTAAAGCACTTTATTACTCAATTTTTAAAATTTTAAGTTTCTGTGACCTTTCTTAATAAATGCAACTAACTTCCAACGTCTCACTGGCTAATGGGTCTCATTAACTTTTACACAGAACAACACAGTGCAAGCATTTACCCCAGAGGTGATGGAAAAAAGCAGGCAAAGCATCACATCACTCCCGTTTCCACCATGCCTTTTCACAACATAAGCCCAGTTTGCAAAAAGGCAACTTCCTTAAAGGGTGTTCAGCTTTTCATGAATGTCATTTCTCTTTGGCTCTGATACCTTTTCTTTTCTGTTAAGTACATGCTTATGCATCTTCTGCCATGACAAAATAAAGGCACATCTGTAATCTGAGCATTGACATCTCAGCAACAGAATCAAGTAAAAACACTAAAACAGAATAGTCTGGCTCTAGGACCACATTCCAGCCAATGTCAAACACTGACTGCATAGTTCTTAGGGGGAAAACAAAAAACCCCAAAACCCCAAATCCAAGTTCTCTCCCTCCTAAAAAACTTACTGTGTTGGGCTTCATATTGAGCACCATGGTGCTGTAGCTGCTGGCTGCGCCTGTAACAGCCCTCTCCAGCTTTCAGAGCCTGCTTGAACAGCTTCTCTGCCTCTACAATCGTTGTTGCTTCCTCTTCAGCTAAGAGAATGTAAGCAGTAGCACACCTGCAAAAATATCAGACGAAAAACCATGAGAAAGGTATGTGAAGTAAAAACTATATGAAGACATGCAGACTAGAAGGGCTGTACTAAATACAGAGGCAAGGAAATGTTGTCTGTGTACCTTTCTGATGAACTATTCCAATGAACAAATATTCTGTCAACAACACCATGACTCTCATTTTTAGGACCTGTATCACTCAGCCCTTGAGTACACCTACTGACAACTGTCCCAGAAAGTAAAGCAGCTGTCTCACTAATCCTACATCCCTAAAACTCCTTCTGGAAATCAAGACTAGTTTTATGCACTATTGCTTTAATATAAACCACATCCCTTACCGTAAAGATATGAAAAGAATCAACAGAACTGTAACACTTGCCATATAAGAAAACTAGATTATAAATGTAGTTGTAAAGATAAAACAACAACAACAAAGAAAACCCAACCCAGACCAAGCAAAAACCAAAACAGCAATGTGCCCTTGCAGCAGAGCTGCACCAGAAGTGTTTCCAGCAGGTTGAGGGAGGTGATCCTTACCCTCTAGTCAGCCCTGATGAGGTCACATGTGGTGTGCTGTGTGCAGCTCTGGGCTCCCCAGCACAAGGGGGACACGGACATGCAGAGAGTCCAATGAAGGTGATTAGGGACTGGGGCATCTCACATATGAGAAATGTGTGAGAGACCTAGGACTGTTCAGTCTGGAAAAGAAAAGGCTTTGGGGGGGAATTTGTCAAAGTTTGTAAATTCCCGCAGTGAGGGGGCAAAGAGGAAAGTGCCAGGCTCCTTTTAGTGGTTCCCAGCGAAATGATCAGAGACAATGGGCACAAAACACCACACAGGAGGTTCTCCCTGAATCTCAGAAACACTTTTTTTACTGTAAAGGTGACTGAGGACTGGTACAAGCTGTCCAAGTTGTCAGGTCTCTCTCCTTGGAGACATTCAAAAGCCTGCTGGACATGTTTCTGTGCCAGGCATTGTAGGTGGCCCTGTCTGAAAGGAGAGGTTCCATGCTGACCTCCAAAAATCTCTGCTAACCTCATCCATTCTGTAATTCTGTGAAATGTGAGTAGGACAGGCTTATAGCTTGCTTTTTCCCTTTTATGCTGCATGTTAAATCACTATACAAGAAGAAAAAATACCTTCTTTTCTTCTGATGAAACACATGAAGGATTATCTGTACAGCACCAGTTTATGGAATTCTAGAAGCTAGCAATCTAACTTCAGCAACCTAAGGGTTTCCTTTTATGCCTGTTAGCAACATTTATACAGTTTGCCATACCAGTAAATCATCAGCACTGTTTATTGTGGGATCTCAAAATACTACACTTCTCATTGAAAAAAATAAATAACAGACTCAAGGACCAAAAGTCAAAGCAAATTACATCATGTTTTCTCATATTATGAAATGAGTATTTTGAGAATGTGTTTATGAGTTCCTTCTTTCTTGCTTCTGTTCTTGATGACTGAGAAATCCAGAAGGAAATGAACGCTTCATCCTTTAAATGCATATTTCATATGCTCATCAGGAGGTAAATTAATTAGCATTTTTCTATGCTGTTCCAAAGCCTGCTGACATCAATAGGAAGACTCCCACTGTCATCACTACCCTAAGGATCTTCTGGGTAGCTAGCACAACATGCAGCTGTGCTGGTTTCCTTCTGTTGTAGGCCTTCCTTTGACAGGCCTGTAATCGTGGTTAAAAATTACTACAGCAAACCTCCAGCCTTAAAATATCATCAAATGGTTTTTTAAAAGACAGGAAATAAATGTTAATGTTGTTGTCACTCACTCATTCAATTCCAAAGCTTCATGTGCTGCAGAAATTCGGGCTTGAGGGTTTCTCTCTCTCCAGGCTTTTTGCATTACTATTCAATAAACAAAGGAAGAGAAAGAAATATCAGTTATTAAAGGATTAACAAGGAGAATCCACCGCGCTGTAACAAAATAATTTATTGATCTCAGCCTAAGTCACTACAGAGCATTTCATGTAGCTCAGTGATCATTCAAAAAGACACAAAACAAACAAGAGCTTTTGTCCCAAATACTCAATGTTTTTTCCTCTTTCATTTAATTAAACTTTTTTCTAGGAGAAAGTCTGGCTGAGAGATCAGGCTGTCTGCATTGCCAAATACAGAGGTGACAAGCAGCTATCTCCTCTTGATGTAGTAGATCCCACAGAGAACAAAACAATAAAGGGATAGTTGGGGTTCTTATTCTAGCTCCTTATTGAGCTGTTGATTTATGTGAATGCTAAATGGAAACAACTTCCAGGCTAATATTACCACCTCATAATTACACCACCAAGTTCAGAAAATAGGATTCATATTTATCATGTGCCAAAAAACCACAATATGCTCTCCTATGTAACTATGCCTTCAAAATGGAGCACCCAACTGTTAGTATCTCTCCTTTCCTAAGAGACAAATATTTATCTCTTCAGAGGCAAATTCTAATGACTGAAATCATTGTTGTATATTTTTAGTAGAATGAAAGTCTGCATATGGACTTCACAATACAGGCTTAACACAACTAAAGCTGCTCATACAAATTCAGTTGTAAATGTGCTGTTCCCAAATTTTTACAGACCTAACTACATCAGGGAATCAAACACAGGTCTCAAATTTTACATCAGCTCTCTCTCTTCTGTCAGCGTAGACCAAATGAAACCTGGATAATGTAACTCAACCTACTGCACTGCAGCTGGAGGCATATTAAGCTATATATGTTTGAAGCCACTGCAAGAAAGAGGACGAAAGGAACAAGCCTTTACACTTTTAAATGGTACCTTGAATGACTCCAGCAACACACCAGAACACAGCAACACAAATTAAATCATTTACATATATAGATACTTGTTCAGACCTAGAATTCTACAAATTCATTATCAAAATTTTGCCTTTTCTTATCCACATGAAAGAGCTGATGTCTCACTGCATTTTTCTTGCATCAGTTTAAATCAGCCATGAATCTATGATTAATCCAATTGTTCCCAAGGTCTCTTACTAGCATCTGCAGGCCGTAAATGATCTGTGTCACAGGTAAAGAATGTCTGATGGTCCTGTGCTGAAAGATTCATATCGTAGTAAGTCAAAGGTTCTCTTCCTGTTACCCATGTGTACCTGCAAACAAGCCAACAAGGAGACATTCTGGTTAATGAGGTCACACTGGCAAAACAAATCCAGAAAAGAATCCCAGACCTCTGAGATAGGCATAGCCAAGAAATTCACCTGGCCAATCTTCTAACCAACATACATTGCATTTCCATACTGGGATGGAGCAATGGCAGCTGAGCCTAAGCTAATGAGGATGTTGAAAAGGACACACTGGAATTTGGTAAAACACATATTCAAACATTAGGACTCAATGAAACCTATATGGAATTCATTAGGTTTTTTGCTAGAATGGATTTGAACAGAACTGCTGCATTAGCACCAGGCACAACACACTTAGGTTAACTCCATCTTTTTTTTATAATGTTGTCAAAAATTGGAGAAACAGCAAATATTAAGAGAAATAATAAAGTGCATCAGCATGAATTTAAATTCCTTTTAATTCAGGAACATTTTATGAATTACAGAAAAACCTGACATAAGTGCATTTTTCTACAGTTGATTTTGTTTCTTCATCTCCTAAGTTAAATTAATGGAACAGTACAGTTAAGCTCCTTAAGGCAGGACTATGCCTGAAAATTGTAATTTTGTAGCACCTACCGATTATATTCAGCTCCTCTGAACAGATTTAAGGGATTTCGCCAGACTTTGCACTCTGTAAGAAGCAGACACACACATAATTAATCTTTCCCAAATTACAATGGTACTTGAGGTTTATAAAAAGCATCAGTTACCATACAATAAGCCTTATCAAATGGCTTTTTTTATAGGTGCAAATGCAAAAACCCATCTAGAGCACCAAGATGAAGGTAATCAGACTGCTCTTCCTTTCTTAAATAATAATTTAATTATAAATTAGTGTCAACAAATGCAATCATTCCAGACAAATAACCACTAACAAAGCCCCAAATGCCACATGAAAAGATAATACTGATTAGTTCCAGGACTCACATTTACCATAATGCAAAACTGAAGAGGGATCACACTGAGTTATTGCACTGAAAAAACAGCAATTAACCCAGTCCCTATGGACTTGTTATTTCTCTAGAAAAACATCACTGTCCAGTTAATGCTGTAAATCACTGTGAATCTCAGCTACAGTTGCCAAATTTAATTCCTCCTTAGTTTGTGAAGTAAAAATCCATGCAAACATCTGCTGATCTTACTTAAGATATAAGCAGATGCTGAAACTGATTGGCAGAGAAAAGATGATTGCATTCCAAAGGTTTCAGAATATTAGAAACATTTTATAAATTTCCCTTGTGGGAAAAATCGTGAATTTTTCACACTACAAGAAGTAAGAGATATGGAAATCAACAACGCAATTTAAAGAAAAATTGAAAAAATATAATTAAGCTGTACAGTCTTTGAAACAGTGACGTCTTGATTCTGGTTTTACCTTTAATTTAACACCAGATTTATTCTCTTAACTTTCAACAAAGACAATTCACTCCAGTGAAGGTGAAACCAGAATGAACCCCACAATTTGCACAAGGACTCACTGAGAGGCAGGATGTCACTCCACCTCAGGGCTGCTACTGGATGAGCTTTCACATGGGGCTCTGCAGAAACTCACCAGCAGCACTGGCCCTCCAGCATTTCACTAGGTGCTTTCTACTAAAAATGATCACCAACATGTTTCTCCCTATGAATTTTTCTGACATAATTTCTGAAGAGATCAGACCAACAGTTTTCTGGTAGAATACTGAATCAGAAGAGTATCCTTATGGTAACAATATGTCTGTTCCCTTTATGCCTGTTCTGTTAGGAGAAGTACTGAACAGCAAGTCAAGTCCTCCTCTCTTCTCAAGGACACAGCTCCTACATCTGAGTATGGGGCTACAGAGGCACGGACAGTAAGCATTTTGCATCGATTATTCACAGTAACAGAAGGAGACCCTCAGCAACACAGAAACTAGTCAAGTGGAATAGGAGGTGGGCCCTCAGTTTGCTGCCTACCCAGCAAGTGCATGGAGCAGACACAGCAACAGGCAGACTCTAGGGAAGAGTGCTTTTGAAGTACCCATTTCAGCAGGCAGCTAATATTAGAAAGTTCCACTGGTTTACTCAGCACAAGTGCTTGAGTGACATTCTGCTGTGCTCTGCTGTGCAGCCAGAGTATGGCTGTTTGACAAGCTTCAACTCCACAGTTTTTATATAATATGACTTTCAAACCATTATAAATATTAAATCAACATCAGACTTCTCAGTTCCAGGTGTCCTGACCTGGTCTGTTTGCAGCCAATGAGATTGGGTAACAACTATCTGACTGCAATGACACTTTTTGTTCATCCTATTTGAATTCAAGTGGTTATGCTTCATCCAAAGCATGAAGTATTTTGGCACTTAGCAGGGAAAGCTAAACTGAGCAAAAAGAAGGGGAAGTAAAGAAGGCCTTTTATTGCCACCTGAAGGCACAAATAACAGGCTATATAAAATAATAGGCTAAAATAAATCCACAAAGACACGCTGTCCAGAGACACTGAGAGTCCCAGTTCAGTGGCAGTGCACTGAAAGCAAAGACACCTTGACTATTTCTTTGTATCAGAAAATTCAAGATGTTTGTGTGAACCTCACCAGTTAAAACACTGTGCCTTTGCTTTAAAATGACAGGAGTTATTTTGAGCTGCTGAGTGTGACTGAGCCCACTGATGAGTGCACACAGGTGGTTCCAAGACAAACCATGCTTTCTGCCAGTTCACCCAAATCTAATATCCTGGACCGTGCACTGCTGCTATTCACAGCCTCTCTTCAGATGAGAATGCCAACAGCTGAATTTGCTGTGCTACATGGAGGATTCCTCAAGCAGACATGCTCAGTAAATAACAAGGTTTTGTGAAGCCACCTCTATTATTTAACATGTAAGTTCAGAGCTAATTCTTGTTTGCCTGTTTTCATGCACACTGAGGAGTAGAATAAAATTTGCCAGGTGCAGACATAGGGAGCTCAACTGTGGAACAATGTTTTCTCCATAAGTGATTTTTTTCTTTTCATTCCCTTTTCTTCACTTGTAAATTCTGATATATTCTAAAAGCCTGCAGATGAAATAAATGTAATAAAATTCTGGTTGAATCTAAGGGCACATCCATAAGATTATGGCTCGTAAGCCAAGCTAGGACAGAGACAGGTAAGCTTCATTTTACAGATGAGGAGCACAAACCCAGATGCTCCTGCCCTGACATTAACAGTGAGTACCTCCCACTCAAGCCAGAAGCAATAGCATACCAGCATTTTCATCACTCATGGGCTAATTTTTCAATCCCCGGGCAACTAAGTTACTCAATTAGGGAGCCTCTGTGGCTCCTTCAGTCCACAAATTTCAGTGCTTGAGGGGCTGATTCATTATAGGCAGGCTGGGACCATCGCCCAGGCACCTGACTCAAAGTGCCTCAGGCCTGAATGACTTAGGGTCAGAGTCTTCACTCCTTGCTCTGAAACTTGTAGGGGATGTGAATGCTTGGAAGCTTGCAAAACTCAGGCCACAGATGCCTGAAAGCATGCCTCCTAAACTGGGGGCCTTGTAAAAAACCCTGACTATGTCAGGACTTGTCCAAAGTCACAAAGTAAATCTGTAGCAGACTCGGGAACATAACAAGCTCTTAAGCTGTTAAAAGCCACCACGCTTTTAAGCCACCACTTATTAAGGTGAAATCCAAATGTTGTTTACATACTACTTACAAAAAGTAAGTTTTTATTTTTTATTTATAAAAAAGTGATGCAAAACCAGATGAACATTTCTAACTTCTTTGTCTGTTTGTTTTTTAAACGACTTTGCTATTACTTTAAATGATTTCACTAAAAATACAGCCTTTAGAGTAACAGAATCAGGTAACTGGTTGAGTTGGAAGAGACCACAGTGGCTGACCTAAACATGGCACAGGATTGCATTCAGATGGTCTAGAATATCTCCAGGGAAGGAGACTCCACAGCCTCTCTGAGCAACCTGTTCCAGTGCTTGGTCACCTGCACAATACATAAGTTCTTCCCTATATTCAGGTGGAACTTCCTGTGCACCAGCTTCTGCCCATTGCCCTTTGTCCTTCACATTGGCACCAGCGAGCTCCATCCCTTTGACACCCTCTCTTCACACAGACATGGATGAGATCTCCACGCATTGTCTCTTCTCCAGGCTGAACAGGCCCAGCTCCCTGAGCCTTTCCTCGTAAGAGATGCTCCATCCCCTTAATCATCTTTGCAGCACTGGACAAAGGACACTGCAGAAAGAGCACGGGCTATTTCGCAGGGGTTTCACAACACGGAGAAAACACATGCATTAACCAGGCAGCCTGAACACCACAACACCGTTCCGTGAGTTCGGAAGGATGCCATCAGCAGCTACCGAGGAGGCAGCAGTGCCATTCCCCGGGCAGCGGGAGCCCGGGCCGGGCCGGCGCCGCTCACCTGAGACGCTCTGGCGGTTCGAGTCCGCGTCCCCGCCCGCGGCGCTGGCGGCGCTGGGCGCGCTGTTGTCCACCCCGCCCAGCAGGGGGCGCAGGTGGCTCACCGAGACCTGCTCGATGAAGGAGGTGCCGTACTTGCGGAAGTACCACCACTCGAAGATCTGCAAGGCACACACACGCCGTCAGGGCCGCCGGCCTCCGCCCCGACTGCAGCCCGCTCCCCCGCCCGCCCCGAGCCCCGATTCCAGCCCTCTCCTCCCCTCAGCGCTGCGCCGCAGCCCGACAGGCGAGGACGCAGCCCCGGCCGCCCCGCGGCCTCCCTGCCCGAGCACACGGAGAAGTTAAATGTGACCCAAGTTTAGGAGGACAATCTCAAATCATGTCAAAGCAATGTTTTTCGGGTTTGGTTTTTTTTTTTGCTTGCACTTTTTTAATATATATTTTTTTAACCCAAATAACCTCTATAACCTCAAATTATTTCAGCTGTTAGGCCTCTTTCTTTAAATTTACGTCTATAATACAGCTCTCCCCGCAGCCCCCCACTGGGCCCGATGGCAGCCCCCCCGATAGGATGGATGCTGCAGCCAGGGGTGAGCCTGCCTCGCCTTGCCTCAACTCCCTCTGCAGGCCAGGGAATGGGAGCAAAGGCAGGCTTGCTTGTTTCCCCAGTACATGCTTCCACAGAGTTTAATTTAAAATTAGTTTAATTTCCAATTAGTTTAATTTTGAAAAGTTAAAAATGCCAAACAAACTCTAGGAAGCTGAATCCTATTCCTTTTAGGATTTTCCACCCCTTAGCTGAACTGTGTTTTATTTTGTTTGGCTGACTTGGGCTGACTCCGAATTAATTTTATTTTCAGGCATTTAGCTAGCAAATCAGAAAAAAGATTATTTACAGAACGCTATTTGGGAAATAGCCTTGTAATTGAAATTATACACATAAACATGTATCTGTGGTATTTTCACCAAAAAATATATTACTCAGTAAGAAAACATATTTCAGGAAACCACATAAACCTGAAAATGAAGAATAATTCATATAAATATGGAAAAGGTTTAGACTGTAAAAATTGTAAAGTAACACATGCTTATAATGAATAGAGAAGTTGAACTTGAATCATCACCCAAACATTTACATAGCACAGGAAACAAAAGCAAATTTAAGGAGTTTTGAGAAATTTGGCAGGATTTTGCAATACCAATTGCACTAAAAATTGGGAACAAACAGTTTCTGCCCTTTCATTTTCCTCAGTATCTCCATGTGTTACACCAGTCCTGAAAGCTTTGATAAAATCTCTTCCTACTAGGCACAAACAACAATGAGAGAAAGGATTGTGTTCACATCTTTGTCACCATCAGTGTGCTGTCGGGCAGGTTTTGGTGGGTCAGTCAATAGCAGGCTCTGGAAGGCCTCTTTGGGGTCTGCCTGCTCCAGAAAAGTTCAGGCCAGGCTTCACATACGTTCTTCTTCAATTTTTTTTTTTTTTAAGTTCTCTTGACGTCTTTATATAGCTGAAATTACTTCTGTGTCCATGAGATTGGACTGTCTGTAGACAAGACATAATTTTTACCCCAACCCCTTTTTTAAAGAAGTGGGAGATAAATTTTCTGATATAGAGGGAAAATGTTTCTCTCCAAAAGATGCTCCAAATACATTCTGCACTGAGCCTTCCCCTGGATTTAAAGGTGTTGTTAAAGCATCTAGAGGATTCATATGGAAGGACTCTATCTGCACAGGAGTGAAAGGGAATGAATGTGTGAATATGTGAACTCGTCTCAAGGGTGGCTACTTGAGATGAGTTCACACGAGATTGTGTGGCAGCTCTGGAGATCACTTCCCAAAATAATCTAATGGCATTTCTGGGAGACATGAACAAGAAAGAGTGGAGCAGTCTGATGGGAAGAAGACAGAAGGACTATGTGAATACACAGCATGTGAGAAGATAAACAGATGGTCACAGAGAAACCAGAGCATTAACATATTCAGATCTTTGTGAACTCTTTCCCACCCAAGTCACCAAAAACCCACATGACCTGGACAGTTCCTCCTTACACAGAGTCTGAGGTGCATTTGTCACTGTTCTGGTTCCACTAGCATGTGCCTGCAGCAGCAGCCAGGTGGGAATGCCAAGTGCCAAGGACAGAATGCTGATGCAGTGTCACTGAACACTTGTTCCACACTGCTGATAGGCTTCCCCTGGCATGCATCACTGCCTCTGAATGCTGGAGATGGTGGACAGGGAACTGGCACAGGTGTGTCAGCTTTGCTTTTAGCTGTTCTCATGCTCTTAGGCACACCACACTTTTTAAAGGGGTTAAAGTTTGTATCTTATGATTTAAGAGAGCACCATAAGCATGTGGCTGACTGTAAGAAAAAGGCTACAGCATAAGACACAGTCATAGATCTGCTGTGAACATGTTTCTGTTCTGTCTTTGAAAACCTTGGAACAAAGCAAGGCACAAAAGCCACAGTTCTACCTGTCCAAAGCCTCAGAGGGAGAGTGTGCTAGGAATGAAGGATTATAGTCCTGCACTGAGGCAAGGGACACTCAGGAAGAATTTCACTATAGCCTAAGTCAAGGACTCAGGTACAGCTGCCAGACTGCCTGTGCAAAACTCAGAGCATATCTAACAAGCTTTGTACTTTCTCTAAAAGAGGAAATAAAAAAGGTTTTACAAAATGTGCTAATAAATTCCTGCTCATTAGTTTAGTCATGATCAGCTTTTAGATGAGGTCAGTAAACCCAGAGAGGGAGTGAGCAGCACAAAAGCACACTTGAGCCCACTTGTCCTGCACAAATGTATACCAGCTGGGAAGCTGTCACACTGAATTTCAATGAAACTGAGGGGACAATCACTAAGAAAGTACATACACATAAATGTGGTCTCTGCTACAGTTCAGCTGAGTGACAGAAGCTTGCTCAGATGTGACACAGCTGTAAGTCTGCCTCCTTAGACTTTCAAATACATTAATAAATTTTTATAATGGCATTAAAGCTCACAAATTGTTTAGGGCAGCTTTGAAAAATATTTGCTATGTTGAGTGAATCCAATGCCAGGAAACATCAGCCAGACCTCAATCCATACCGTCTCTTAGAAATTACAGCCATAAATCATCATCATCACAAGCCTTTGCTTGGAGTGATTTGTTCAGCGTGTATGAAGAGGTAAAATCTGTAATTTGGTACTTAAGTCAAAACAATAAATTATTTTTAGAGAATTTCTGCATCTTAGCATCATCTGGTTTGAAACCTGATTTCTGTAAATCAAATTTGACTTCTAACTGCATAATCTAGTTTGAAAGCCATGTGAAGTCAACATGTCAATCTTTTAACAGTTCAGCAGATGAGAGATCATCTGATAGAATAAATTACTATAAGGATTAATTACTCACTGACAGAGATCTGGAGTAGAGAGGAAATTTATCAGAAGGGTAATTCCTGAACCACCTCTGAAAGAAAAAGCCACCTCATTTCTGTCATATACATACAGTGGGACGGGAGCTCATTTTCAGAGATCTCCCCTTCACAGCAGTGGCAAATTTCTTGGGGGTCTTTCTAGCCGGTGCCTGTGCTTTCAAATTGAAACAGGGTCAAGCGTCTCCAAACTCTCAAGGGATTTTTGGGACCCTAATGTTCCCAAGGGCCAAGTTACAACCCTGTTCTGAACATTTCCAGCTTTGTTCATTAAGTGCAATTTAGAATTTTTATTTTTTTAATCTGGTATAGGTATTGCTTAATGTGAGAGTATTTGATTTTGGAAACGTTGTTTTCTTAATGCACTTCTCTTCCCTTGTGCAATGAAAATGTTATAGTCATCCTCTTTCTTATCTCTGCTCTCACATACAAACAATCCCAGATAATTTTATTTAGCTCCATAGCAACGGATCTATTCCACATCACTTGGCTATCAGATCTGATCTTCCTGCACAGTTTTTCAGAACAGATATTCCATTATATATGCATCAATTCACAAGGGATGGTTTTGGTGTGGTTTTCACTGGACCAAGGAGCAATGTCTGTCCATTATTTGAATTATGCTTTTCTGCTTCTCATTTCTGAGACAGACATCCTCTTTTAGAGCAAACACTCTGTCATCCCCTCCTAGTGTACATGTATGGAGTTTTCAACAGAAGCACTAAAGGATTTAATTTGCCAGCATCTTCCACAGCTCAGATTTCTCTTTCAGTCTTGTAATGAGACTTTCATGTCTCAGATGGGTAGATTTGGAGTACTCTTTAACCAATCTAATAGATTTAAAGGAAACTTACTCTCTGGAGGAACAGCATAGTGCTGGCAAGACTTGGTTCCATGATTAAGGCTATTTTATAAATAAAAGGGACCACAACACAGGCTTGGCTCAAATAATCCATGCTGTTGGTTTGCTGGCATACTACCTGGCCTGTGTCAACTCTCCCAGGCAATGACTGCAAATGTTCCAGGTGTATTACAGCCCAGGGGCTGTTTGCAGTAGACACTATGGAAAAGTTCATCCATGTTTTGGAAGCAAGAGTCTTTACCCATATGAATGTGACTATACAATGCTACTTGCCTTCCAACAAAGCAAGCTGCTGGTCTGTTTTATTCAGCTACTAGGGGTAGCCAGTGACTTCTGATCCTCCAGTCCTCCCTGTCTTGGATCTAGGAAACAGCATGCCTCTGACCATGCTGAGTGTCCTTGATGACAGCCTTGAAGGATAAGCATCCCCTTTCCTTCTAAATTAAATACACCCACTCAGCATCTTCTTAGACTGCTCCTGGTTACGGAATCTCCATTTGTCTTATCTCAAAGAGTTAGCAGAAGAATATACATGCAGAGCTAGTGGGCAGCGTATTCAGAATTAATAGCTATTTACTTGATCCACCTCTGGAAATACAGAAACTCAAAAGAAAATAACATATTGCCTGGATTAAGTGTGTTACTTCTCTCAACACTGTGTAGATCCCACCTAGTTATGACAGCATTTTCTTGTCTGTGGACTGGGTTACAGCCGGCCTTCCAATAGACCCTTCCTCTCTCATCTGCTCCTTGGCAAGTGTTTCCAGTTTCTTAGGAACTCCTTACAATGATTCTGCCCTTCCTGACCTTGAGTCTTCTCTGAGCAGCGCAGAAACTTTGAATGGCTACCATGTACTGATTTTCAGTCCTTGAAGACTTTCAGTCCCTGCTCAACTGTCAGACTTTCCCAGAGCCTGTGGCAGCACCCAGAACTCAGCCACCTTTCTGGCTCTCTGCAGCAGACTACACAAAGGTAGAGAAACAATTAGTATCTACAGAAGAGAACTCCTGTGTTACTCAGGTTCTCCCTCAGACTTCCTGTACTGGTTCCATTGGCTACAAAACACTGTGACTGTGACAGCATGCTGTGTACTTGGGTAGCAGCAGACAGCCTTGCTGCTCACTGCTAGGCAGTGTCTAGTCATGCTCTACCTCTGCAGGCTGGCTAATTCTTGCATCTGAAAGACCTGGTATTTGTTCATTGCAGAATGTTCTTCATTGTGTAGCACAAGACACTTACTACTCTCCCAAGCCTGGAAATAGAATAATGAGGAATTCTTGTGGAGATTTAAGTCGGAGGTTCGCTTCTACCTGTGCTTTGTTAGAACTGAGACTATCAATCTCTTTGCAAGTGCCTCACATGCTTGCTGAGCAGCTTTGGTGATAACTGTATGTTAAATATGTGGCTTTATTTAGAAATCTCAGTGGCATTTGCATAGTTTTAGTTCACAGCATTTACTGGATGTCAGGTGTGTTTTGTGACAGTTTTATTACCCTACCTGTGGAAAACCTCAGCCTCCCAGACATTGAATACAATGCAGTTAATTGTATTCTGAGAGACAGCACACTGTATTTTACTGAAGCAAAAGTAACTGTGGTGGAACCAAGTTTCCAATACAGTACTTCTAATGCAACTGTGGACTAAATCTTCTTATTTTTGATGCTTCCAACAGCATGTGGATGAAGTGAATATATGCCTAATTGTTAATTTTTAACTGTGTGCTGTAGTCAAGTAATTGTTAAGGAAAATGCCTGAGATAGAAAAGTATTTTCTGCACAGTTCTGACTTATAAGAAAAAAGGTCTGAAATCCTTGCTTCAATTAAGTCACATTGCCTGCAGTGAGGCCAGAATTCTACCTAAAGAATTAAAACAAAGTATGAGACAAAATAAGAGAGGAGTGTAGTGTTTTGCAAAGGAGTAATGTCGTATTCAATTGCCCAAAGCTGAACTCTGCAGTCATTGTTTCATGACCCAAACAAATCACTTTCCCATCAGTTACCACACTTCTGAAATGATGGAATTTTCCATTGTTTCATAATCTGCGGTGCTGTGATTTCTCCTTCTGATTAGGAACTAGAGCCAACTGATAATAGAATGAAATCTGCCAGCCCATATGGTGGAAAATTCCAAGCAATAGTAGTAAATCTAGCCTAAGAAGTACCCCAGTGATGTAGCTTTGACAAGACAATTTTTATTTTATGTAAGAACTTCATACCATTAACAGGACTAAGGATCCTTTAGAACTGATGATGCTGTATAGTCTGATGTAAGTGTGTGGCATTGCGGGCAATTCACCATGTTACTGGTCATGGTAAACAGCACGTAAAACTGGGCCACTGGTAAACAGCAAGATTAAGAAATATTTAATATGAAGCACACTTAGGCTAATGACAAGCTAGCACTACCTCACTAGAACTTAATCAGTTGCCTCTTCTGATATGTGATCTGGTCTACTTGCAGTTTCTTCTTTCCGTGACCACATCTGCTTCGTTCTTTTGCCATTACCAAATCTACAGAAAACATGTTTGTCTCACCACTGACAGCGGTCCCCACAATCCAGGGTTCCTGGCTGTTACCTGTCTGGCCTATATATGTTTTTCACATTTAGGAAGGTGCCATATGAACAGCAAATAACTGATAGCAGTACTGAAGATACAAGAAACAAACAAAAAAGACTTTCAGTCTGATTTCTGTGTCTACACCTCCATCACCTTACTGTTTCTTCAACTTGTTCATAATGGACTTTCTCATGTAATACTAAGTGACTTCTTTTGATTAAGGCTCAATCTGATTTCTTTGTGAAATGATTCTATTGGTGTCCTTTTGCCCTTCCTCCATATCATAGTCTTGAGTACTTCTTGTCACTTCCTTCTTGTACTTCCCATCAAAATACAGCAGTTAAAAATTTCTTGCTCACAAGTTGCCTGCTGAGCTCATTCCTCAGAAATTGCTTTTATGAGTACAGTATAAAATGTACCTACATTCACAATGATGAATTTAATTCCACATAAATTAGTCACTCTTCAAAGTTTTTATGCCTGTTTGATTCTGCAATGTAATTCAATAGGGCAAAAAATAAACTGTCTTTGTCTTGCCACCTCCTCCTGCTCTCTTCGCCCTGTAGCAACAAATACAGAACTGTGTCTGTGAAACTCATGTTATCTCTCTCAATCCTTCTCATCTTGGTGGTGCTGCCCAGCATTTTCTTCTTTCTGAGTGACAATGCTGCATCTAACATTATTTTCCTCCTGTGTATTTGAGTGAGTTCTGCTGAACTGAATTCAAGTCTTACAGGTCTGGCTCTTGCTCATACCCTGAAAGTTATGTTGATCTCTCTGGAGCTCCGCTGAGTGCTTTGGGGCTCAATCCATACAAGACTGATGAATGCCCAAGGTGCAAACATTAGGTAATTGCCTTCCACTATGAGGAAACACAGAGCAAGGCACAGCAGCAGTGCACCTGCTGCTTTACTTGAAGTCATCTAAGTGATGAGAGTCTCAAAGGCATTAAGCAGTCAAGGATGCCATTTGTTTATCTACATTGGCTACAGGCAATGTGGAAGTGAGAGGTGCAGATTTCCCAAATCAAACTGATAATGTTCTTTTAGGATCCTAGCTGCTTTCAGGTTTCTCTGAGATTAGTAGATCTGGGGTGATGTGAACCAGCCTCTAGCCATGTTTCTCTCTCACTCCTCTTTCCACTTATCACTACAATAGCTGACACTTAGTCTCACTGATCCCCCAGTTACATGCCTAGTTTGTTGTGGTGAGTGTCTACAGCTTGTATCCAGCAGATTTTAAAAGTGCATAACTTGAACAAACAAGACTAAAACAAAGGCAACCATTCCCTGAGGAGTGGAAGTGGAGAGGGAGGGGCTGATCACTTCTTCTGGCTATCTAGAGACAGGTCTCATGGGAATGGTTCAAAGCTGTGATGGGAGGATAACACTGAACATCAGGAAGAATATCTTCACTGAGAAAGTGGTCAAACACAGGATTCCTTGAGAGGTGGTGGATGCCCCAAGCCTGTCAGTGCTTAAGAGGTATTTGCAGAATGCCCTCAATAACATGTTTTAACTTTTTGTCAGCCCTGAAGTCATCAGGCAACTGGACTAGAGGATCATTCTGATCTGTTCTGTGTTATGCTATAATACTCATTTATGTAAGCAGTAAGCCAGCTCTCAGCACTGAGGAAACAAAAAAAGACCACATACACATATGCACACCATGTTAATTCCTGTATTTTTAATCTCCATTTGTTTCTATGAAGATATTAATAAAATTCAGAGAAAATGCTCTGCTTTGGACTCCTGCATTGTGATGGTATTATGATTCACTCCACTGCATCAATTTGCATAAAGAAGCCCTCAAGAATTACATATGGGAGGAGGGTTTTTAAATGGTTTAAAAATACAGACATTTAAGCAAATAGGCAGCTATGTACTGGGAAAGATTCTAGAAGTGAAGATCTGAAATAATTATCCCTTGGAATCCTGGCACCAGAACTGGTGTTTCTCTAGTAAGTCCTGCTGTATCTTTCAGAAAGGACCATGCTACACTGAGATAGTTGGTACCTTTCCTCCTCTTCCTTTTATTGGCCTTTTTCATTTCAGTAGTACTTGTCAAGGAAAGCACTTAATTTGCAAACACTCATTAAGAATTACTGTAGGGTTGTTAGTGAGTCACATTATTCTTCAAGACTTTTTTTTATCTTCAAAGATACAGCACTGAAAAACTTTTTTTTTCGTTTTCATTCCCACAGAAAGAGACATACAAATAAAGATAAATTTTATGTGCTGCAGAACTGTAAATTTACAGAAGTAAAAAAGATACCTATTCATCTGCATGAAGCCTGAAATACAATTCTGGATCTCAAAAAAAATTATTAATCTGATATTAATAGATGTAGTACTTACCAAAATAAGTCCTGAGATTAATGAGGATGTGCCTGTCAGGGCAACATAGAACTTGGGGGTTAATGTGTTCAAGAACATACTCACTGCAAAAGAAAAGAGAGGAAACCATGAGTACAAGAGTAGGACATGCCCTCCATGTGTCGCTTCCTCCTCCCACCTGCAGGTAAATTATTACCTTAGCTTTGATAAAAAAGACAGTTAAAATAACAGTTAATATCCTGTTCCATCTGCCTTACATGTGATAAAGCAGAGCAATAGACTGCCACATGCACAATTTTGTTTTCACAACAAAGTCAATCACAAGGCATTGGAAAACAGTTGCACACATGTCTGGGACTTTCTTATTTCAGTCAGTGCTCCACTGACACAGAGTTTAGGATTCCCCATGATATATGGAAAACATTTTATAATATGCGTTTGCTAATTCATTGCAGTTAGAAATCTTGGAAGTTCAATATTTGCAGTAAAAAATCCCAGTATTTTCAGCAGTTCAACCCTGCATATCTCAATGTCCTGCATTCGACACTGTCTCACATCCTGTAGATCTTGATGAAGATCTTTTTTAAGCTTTTTACTTCTCAGTACCTTGGTTCCTCACTTACAAAGTAGAAAATAGTGGCATTTTCCTAATTTGTTCTACTGCTCCAAAGCTGGTGAACTACTCGGTATGACAACAGTGAGTAAGTGATAGAAAAAGACCTAACTAGCTTTTTTAGTAAGGGGTGAAAATCATGATAGTTGTCCAAATTATCTGAAATCTAGGGCAAAAGTCAGATGAGCAATTCCATCTGTATGGGTTTCTGGAAATCCAAAGGGTTTTTCTACTCCTATCCCATCTTGAAAGCTGCTGAGAAAATCAACAAGTAGTCATGCTCATCCCACACAGAAAATGCCTAAGGCTGGCCTTAAGAGAATAAAATATCCTATTTTTTTGATGACTGTACAGAAGCTACTAGAGAGAACTGGAGTTCTACTAAATTCTAGATGTTTAAAGAAAACACAACTTTCCATCACTTCCATCTTCTATAAATGAAAACATTCCTTATTAAACCCATAAAGGGTTAGAATGCCTTCTGTAAACAACCCTACTGGTCTCATCCTTAACCAGTGCCAAAGAATTTCTCATATATATACATTTATGTATATACAGACGTATATATATATTTGTATATGTACATGTATCCAGGACTGGGAAGGGAACTGACAATTTTAAATTTAGAAGGCTTGTAGCAGAGTACTAGTCATTAAAAAACATTGATAAAAGACCTGGATATGTAGGTGTGAGGCCCTCAATTCATTCTGTTCTCTTCAGAAATAACACATATTCCAATACACTAGCAGAAATTAATTAATATGAAGCCAGAAAAATGAAGAGGAGACAACAAAAGCAGAATACAAACCATCAAATATATGATTCAATTTCCATGACCAGTAAAAAAAAACGTTTTCCAGAAATGCATCACTAAGAGAAATTAAAGCCCTGCAATTCAGCTGCTTTGTTTGAGTTTTGGCTGCTTATTTTCTGTGTTGTTTATTTTTCTTGAAGAAGCTGTAAAATGTTAAAATGGAACTGTCCTTTCCTAGTCCACTGGAGTGGCATTAAAACACCAAGCTGATATAGTAAAGAATAAATCTGGTGGGTTTTATTGCCATTGTACATTTTCTTTCCCAAATGCACTGAACGCCAGATTCTCAGCTAGTGTAAATCAGCATCACATCCTCTAAACTGCTGTGTGCAGTTTAGAGGATGTGCTCTAAACAGCTACACTGTTTTAAACCTTTCTCCTCTCCTCTCCTCTCCTCTCCTCTCCTCTCCTCTCCTCTCCTCTCCTCTCCTCTCCTCTCCTCTCCTCTCCTCTCCTCTCCTCTCCTCTCCTCTCCTCTCCTCTCCTCTCCTCTCCTCTCCTCTCCTCTCCTCTCCTCTCCTCTCCTCTCCTCTCCTCTCCTCTCCTCTCCTCTCCTCTCCTCTCCTCTCCTCTCCTCTCCTCTCCTCTCCTCTCCTCTCCTCTCCTCTCCTCTCCTCTCCTCTCCCCTCCTCTCCTCCCTGTTCCTGTCTAATAAAAGCAGACTTTGAAATAGCAGTCCCTGCTTTCTTCGGCCACAGCCCCTACTAAGAGTAGGAAGAGGAATGGAGAGACTGAAATAGGTTTGGCTTCACCAACTACCCCCAGTCTTTTAGAAGAAACATTCCTCATGTTGGAATGCAAATGTAAGCCAGAGACATACTCAAACTATGTCACTGGGGAAATTTCAGACTGCCAGTGAAACGACTTTCTTTGCTTAGGTCAGGATATGCCTGAGAGAGAATATGCTGTGATGGGATTTGGATGCCTGTGTTCTACCTTGTACCATAATGCTACTGCAGTGCCACCATAACATGAAAAGCCAGGCAGCAAGAGACTTTACAGGGGAGCTTTCTCTTCCACGCTCCCACCACTACAGCTTCACAGCTTATGGAATGCTGGAATTTTTTCTATTAAAATTTCCAATTACCCTGGAAGTAAATTTGATTTCCTAAGTTGTGAGCCATCTAAGTCTACTGTGAAGATTCCACATGAGCATATCCATTGAATAAGAATATAGTCTATTTGCTTTAAATATTATAACTGACTCACATCCATAAAAACTGTTTTGGGAAACAGATCCCCACTTGGAAGAGCCCTCTCAACAAATTAGCTGTATGGAGCTCATAAGTGGTGTAGACTGAATAAGGCTCATAGGAAATGCTATTAGCTTTCCTCTGTCAGCACTCTTTTACAAGCAATGTATACTGGTTTACAGAGAAACTCTCACATGTGAATGGAGATTGGATCTTATTTATCTGTAATTTCCACAAGCATTACTGCTTTCTTCTTTGCCTGCACATATACTGGTACTCCCTTATCCTCCTTACTATAAGCTGCTGCAATTCTTCACTTTTACAGCTTAGTCACAGGAACTGGCAAGGTAAACAGATATGATGCTGGGTGCTTTTAGATTTTATGGGCCAGAATCTCAGATAACTGAAATAACTCAGTAGATATGATACACATGCACTCAATGACCAGAGCTGCTTATCTGGACTGTATCTCTCTAATCCTTTGGCCATTCTTTTTCCCAATCTAATATTAAATATAAGAATCTTCTACTTCATTATGAAAAGTATCACCTTTAGCCAATTATTAGCTACTCTCTCAGTTCCTTTGTCTCCATAAATATTATTAACAAAAGGAAATACTTTCTAATAAGAAACATATTTCCAAAACAGTAAAACTAAGCATGTGTGGTCCAACTATTTTTATTCTGAAGTCAATGAGAATTCAGTCATTGTTTCAGTGGAAACTACATCAAGGCCTATTTCTCATAATAATTAATCTCAAGAGTAAAAATCAATCCACTTTTGCATTGTGATATATATCATTATGCAAAAGGGAGCATTTCTTTACAATCAGCATTCTGACACTGAAGAAATCACTATTATATCCAACATCTCCATCTGCCAGTGGAATCAGGACTCCTGAGTTTGTTGCAGTAAAGTAGAGCAATTAGATAATGCTACCTGTCCATCTGCCTAAATTTGGATGAGTGTTTTATTTCTGTATTTCAATTTGATGATGCAGCAGGATTGAGGAGCAGAGAGATTTCTGAGAAATGTTAGCTGAAGTCAATAGCAGATGACTGCAGAATAAAGAAGCCAGGTAGAAGCATCAGCAAAAGGTAGTACTGTATGTAATTTCTTCTGAATTCCAGTGCATCCCTAATTACTTCTGTTCACAAAGGGAAGATGTTGCAGCTATTCAATCACAACATCATCTCTTGTCTGCAACCTGGTAGGACTTAAAAAGGGCAAGAAATGAGTATCTAGACAAAGAAACTTGCCTGATGTTCATACAATGGCAACTTGTTTGAAATTACTGTCAAATCCCAATTATTTGCACAGGCTTTTGACAGTGAATGATCTATTTTAGGTGTGTTAGTACAGCTTGTTTTGTATCTGTTTAAAGAAAATCAGCATGACCTATAAATTCTATCTAAAAAAGCCAAACATATTTATGAGAGACTCCTGGCCCTCCATCCCCTCTACCTTCCCTTCTCTTTATTGCTTTTATTTTAATAATACCTGAGACATCCAGAATAAGGCATATTTACATTTTCAGAAGTGCCTAAGTTACACTGGTAAGTAATTTCATCCTTCTGTATACTACCTAGGGAAGGACTGCTATTTCATCATTAACTGTGCATGCTCACAGAGGTGAATTTACATCCTATTCATTTCACAGCAAACAAGTTGCAAAATCTAACATTTATATCTAACATTCCCAGTTGAGACTAATCAAAAGAGATGACTGAAATGTTTTTGAAAGCAGATGCCATTTCATTCCTGTTATATATATTATTCATTTCCAATACTTGTGATTCATTCTGAACCTGGGACTAAACACAAGATGAAATCCAGGTATTTTTCAAGTAGCAAAATCCATGAGACATGTAAAATGTATCACTCCAGATGACAGAAACCACTATTGCTTTATAAATTTCTTCAAGGTCTTGAGGCATTCAGAATTCAAGTATGTGAGGAACCAAAATAGAAAATACTGGGATTGAACTGCTAAAAGTATCCTATTAACTGCTACATCAGTTAATATAATAATAATAACCTTCTAATGTTATTTACATTAGAAGGTCACTAGGGGAGGGAGCACTGCAAACTACCAACTATTCCCACATGCAGACCTACTAAAATGACAGCCTCATTACCTACTTCTGAATGTGAGGTGATAGAAGTGTACAGTAAGGTCCAAATAAAAATTTAATAGCAATGTAATGTAAATCATATACACCAACAGATCAAGCAAAGACAGGATGGTATCATTTATGACAATCTTTGTTATCTCAAAATGCAGGTAAAATGGTAGATATCTCAATAACCTTGTCAAATGAAAAAATATGTTATGCATAAATAAATAATATATAAATTAAATAAATAATTATAACTGGGTATAGTATGGCTATAATACTTCAGTCACTAAGAAATTCTGCTGTATTTTCTCCTCTGCATTCCATAATATTTGCTTGGTAAGCAGACTGATGCTTTTTCTCTCTTTTAACACCAGTGCCAAGAGCCCCAAATCCCTTAGACAGGCAATAAGCTAAGAAAGCTATCACTGGAGACCTGTGACACAGCATTTATTTATTTCTTTTCACTGCAACCATCCATTCAGGCTGCTGCTCCAACATGGTACAGAAGATAAGGCAGTGACTGGCTTGTTTCACAGGGGCCTCTGCTTCGATTAATGAAGCTCCCCAGTTCAAAGTTGTGGCAGCAATGAAGAACTCTTCTACCAATGTGTCAGCAAAGAGGGCAAAATTAAGTTCAATAAACTTCTTTTACTAAGTGTATAAACTTTCCCTCTCTGAGTATGAAACATTACAAACTCTTGACTTTAACTGAACTGTTTGTACATAAACTTTCTGAACTCTCAACCCCTCCCTCATAAGAATGTTGCCTGGTTTTGGGGAAAACACACTAGGGTCAGGCTGAATTACTGTGATGGTCTCCAGCTAAATGTAAATACAAACCCCATCAGATTTAAAGCTAGCACGGAGTATTGTCTCACTGAAAGAAAAGCACTTTTACCAATTACCAGGATTTTCCCTGGAAAGTGACCAAGATTTTTTTAACTTCTTCAGACTTCTTAAAGGAATTACCAAAGAAGAAGCAAGCATTCAAAAGTTTCAGAATGCCGCAGAGATTTTCCATTTACTTGTTGCAGACGCTATGCAGAATCCTAAGGCCTTTTGTCTCAATCCGTTTTCAAAAATTTCCAAAAATTTGAAAAAAATTTCTCACCCGTAAACAAACATGTGGCCATTCCAGGCACAAACAGCTGGTGTCTTATCTGTGCACAAGGAAATCCAGATGGCCACTCACTCTGTTCAACCACCCAGTCCCATCCTAAAGGCTGAATGAGAGTCACGTTCAGATGCCTGGAGCCTGTGCTGATGGCCAGGAGTCTGCAGCTCTCAGCTCCCACTGGATCAGAGCCCAGGTGAGAGAAGGTGGTGGTGCTCCAGAAGGCGCCTGTTTTCTTCAGCTGTGATCAACTACATAGTTGTACATAATCAAAGTTCTGCCCATACAGATATTTCAAATTAGTGAAATAAAACTTTCTGGACAGAAGATCACCACACTTTCTCTTCCATGTTTCCACATCTTAAATGCAGGTTTTCCCTTTCAATAGAGTGACACAATAAAAAGGGAAAGGGAGTAGGGACATGCTTCTGGAGTATCATGGGAGAGGCTTTCGGCCACAAAGCACAACCCGAAGAGAAGAGAGAGCAGATGGTAGTAAACACAGGACCAGTTATGTGTCAGAAACTTTCAGGTTCATTTACTTATAACTGAAAAATGAAGAGTTTTGAAAATGGTAACTAACATTCTTTCCACTTTGCGGCTCAATTGACCACTAAGCAAATTATATCCAGCACAGAAAACTGAAACAAATCTTACTAAATTCAGTCCATCTTTTCCCAAAAAAATTGCTGCCTGAGGATTGCAAACAAATTCTATTTAATCATTCTTCCCAACATGCCAACATGTTAAGTATCTGAAGGCCAAAGTGACACAATGAGCTGTGCTGGCTTGCTTTTCAACACCAAGTCCATATTCATATTATGATTTCAAAAGTTATTTGATCGATCAAAACCATTGTCTCACTTCCTAGCAGGAATTAGTCTGTGCTGGCTGTGGAGCTTTTGGGACTCAGACAAAAACACTACATCCTTCAGAGTGCATTAGCCATTCAGCCTGTTACAGTAAGTTCGCTTATCCTCACTGTGAATAGTATACAGGGAAATGTAACTGATGAGAGATAAGAACCAACACAGAGCTGAGGGCAGAAGGGCATACAGGTGCATCAAGGAAACCAGATCTGTGAGACAAAAAAGCACTAAAGACCCTGTTGTGACTTGGGAAAGGAAAAAGAAAACCAGGTTAGAGGTAGACAAGTAAAATACAGAGATGAGCTAAAAGAAAATTAGAAAATAGAATGGCAGTAAAAATTATCATGCATAGAAAAAAGATGATAGAGGCAAGAATGGCAAAAGTAAAAAAAGACACAAGAAATTACACAGGCAACATGAATGCAAACAAAGGCTATTTTTACTTCAGCAGAGATGCTTTGCATGTCAGAAGTACCTTTTCACTGGGAGAAATAAGACTGCCAACAAACACAGCTTTGGTCATTTGGGAAGGGATGGTATTCAGAAGTTATTCCTTGCTACCAAATACACCCCAAAGCCTCTTCTCACAAACTATTAAACCCTGAACAAAAGGTGCTACTAAAGGTTCCCATTTCCAGCTATATTTTCCCAGAATGTCCTGCTGTGGTCAACAGCTACACTATGCCTCAGGAACAGAGAGGTTACACATACAGGCTGAAAATGCACCATAACTATACCCACCCCAAGGAAAACATTCTGTCTTGGAGTTTAAAGCCAGCTTAGTATCACTATGTCCAAGCACAGTATTTTGATATTCCATTTGTCTGAGGTCATGAGCTCCCTACCTTGCGGATTTGGGGAGAGTAAAAATATGAAGAAAATATCAACTTTCCCAAATGCAAGTCACTATTATAATGCAAATTTTCTGTCACATACTTAACCCTGCAAAGGGATAGGGACATTTGCTCTTGCTTTCACAATGCCATGGCGACATGAGTTAATTACACAGCTTCTGTTAATTGCAGAGCATGCTGCATGAACACCAAGATTTGCTAATAGTTGGCAGCAGAAACCTTTCCAAAAAAACCCACCCATCCCCTCCCCCCAAACCAACAAAATCCCCACAGCATTTCCATTTAAAGAAAACAAGGGAGAAACCACTTCCCTTGCAGCCCTCAGCTACCAGGGACTGAACTGTGCATTTCTTTATGACCATCATGGTGTCCTAATGCTAAAAGCAGACTAGTGATATTAATAATGTACAAGTGGAAAGGGAAGACTGGGTCAAATAAGAATGAGGCATCAAGGATGAGCAATGACATGTTAAGTACAGATATTAATACTTGGACTTTTAGAGATGTGGATGTATAAAGTCATGTTGTTGCTTGGTTGTCAGTCAAATTCTCTTGAAACACTTTCAGCTGCAATTCTTCTAAAATCAGCTTGCTTGTAAATTGATTTGAAACACTGTCATTATACACATCTCCCCTGCAGATTTAGTTTCAAGAATCCTTGTCAAATTTTTAGTTCAGTATTGCACTGCATGAGGAAGTGCTCTCAGATTTGTGATGGATGTCTTTGTAGGCAGAACCAGTCCAGACACTGGAGAGAGCACCTTCACAGTTAGGTTGTGGTTTTTTCTAATCACACACATACCAGCATGGTATCACTGAATTCCCCAACACAAATCAAAGGAAATCCCGATGTGATGCAACAGCCAAATGAGGATGGATTCCCAAGAGGTCTCTCACGTGACTGCAGAGTATCACCATCTACCTTCTCTTGGATACACATTTGTAAGAGAAAACAAGAGTAGGGCAAGAGTATGGCTGTTGCACAGTTTATCAGGTAGATGTTATAAAGTCTTTTACGTCTTCAGTTTGGGGCGCACAGCGATTGGATTCTACCGAAAATCATTAATAATGTATTTAATTGCCAAAATGTACTTAAACGCTATAACAAAATACCTTATTTTTCACTCTGCACCCCACAGTGTTCAAAAAATCTCTATTTCAAGATTCCTGTTAACACCATATAACTGAATTGACAGATCTTTATCCAGTTTGGACTGACACTCTTTGCAAAGTTAAACACACCTGCTACCTTAACTGCTGATTATTGAGGTATTACACAGATTTATGTGGCTTAGCCTTTCAAAGCTGTATTAAAACAAAAGCCAATTACTAAACCTAATTATCTAGAGTCATTTAAGAAAATTAAGGGCTTTTGTTTCAAGTACCAGATCAGTACAGCTCTCTCAATGGAATGGGTTGAGTTTTGCCCTCTTCTTTCATGCAGCACTCAGGGAGGTAACTGCACCATTAAATCTTTTTGATGTTGGTTCATTAGCTGTGTAAAGAATACCCTAAACTAAAAGTTTGTCACAGTGATTAATTCCAATGCCAGAGATAACAAAGGCTAATCTGCTCTAGAGAGACAAATCATGCAAAGCGTTTTCACCAGCATGCCACAAAAGAGAAAATATCTCATGGGTTCCCATTATCCAGGAACCTCTCTCAGAAGAGGTACTGCCCTGCTAAGACAAAAGAGACACATGAACAAAGCACCCTCAGCTGCCCCGCAGCCTCCTTTTGTGCCTCCTTTTGTTCCAGGCAGGATTTGATAGGAGCAGTAAAACAACAGATATGAGCAGCTACACTTTCCATCTTTGCTTGTGCGTTGCATTCCTTGGCATACAAAAAGACAGGAGCACCCATGATTTGTGCAACAAACAAAATTGTCTCAGCAATGGAAAAAAAATTCAGAAAACTGGGCTGAAATTTGTACATTGACTAAACCTTTTTTAAAAAAAATATTTTTAAAAAATTCTGGAGAAATACTCTATTTCACACATTTCTGTCCTAAACCTTGGCAGCCTGACTCTATATAGTAAATCTATTTTGAGAGTCTCTAAGATGCTGATCTCTTTACATACAAGAAGTTGCAAGGTGCTTCTTCGAATAGAGGTGACTAGAAAACATTTATAACTAGAGCCAGCAGCATCATGTCAATTCCCTGGAGATCTATAATAGCTGATATCATTATCCTGTCATTGAAATCTCACCTACTTATAAAATCACCAAGGTGTTCATGCCGTTTTCTCCCATAAGAAACTTCAACCTATGGTAAATTTCTGTATCAGGGAGGGATTTATATTTTTCCAGTAACTGATGGCCTGGGTAATGTGGCACAAAAATAAGGGGAAAATGATTTTTCCAGTAAGTATGATTCATTCTTGCTATACACCTAATAATCAGCTTTCCCCTTCAAAATATTCTTAACACTGTATGACTCACACAGTAATTGTACCAAAAGAAAAAGAAGACAAGGCAAGTAGAAAACTTTTACCTCTTTGCCTCCATTTTGGGGTATTTCAAAGAAGGCACAGCAGCAGGTTTGACAAGTACTGTATAATCTCCATTGTCTACCAGTCTCTTGGGATATCCAACACTTATTAAAATGGAAAAGGGTCTTGAGTAACTCTGCAGACAGAACTGCAATCTGCATTCAGGACCTGACTGATGAGGAGACAAACGTCAGGGGGGAATTTTGCATAATAAAGATTTGCAGTAGAATGAGCTCCAGATTAAGAATTTCCAACCAAATGCAAAGCAAGTGACGCAGTGGAATTTGAGGGAGCACCACTCTCACACAGACTAATGGGCAAACAGCATGAAGTTAGACTTTTTAAAAAATATCATCCTATGGCAGGGGTGGTCCTCCCGTCCCCCATAGGCAGTGAGTCTCTCTCCAGTGCCATTTCCCCTAAAGGTCCTGTGTCGCAGATATCTTTTCACTAAAAATCTTTTGGGATTTTTTCTCTTCTGAGAAGCTGAAGCTTCAGAAACAAAGTGTAAACAATGGTTATCTGCTGCTGTGGAATGCATCAGGTGGATTTTTGATTGGTTCATCTTGAATGTTTACAATTAACGGTCAACCACAGACTAGTTAGCTTAGACTCTCTGTCTAAGCTACAGATCTTTGTTATTCATTCTATTCTATTCTTAGTCAGCTTTCTGAAGAAACATTTCCTTCTATTCTTTTTAGTTAGTTATAATGTAATATATATATCATAAAGTTGACATAGAGTCAACATTCTTGTCTCTTTCCTCTTCCAAAAACTCCTGTGAACACTGTCACAGTCCTGTGTGTCTGCGAGACAAAATGGACTGTCCATAGATTTAAAGTTTGCTTTGTTTCATGAGAAGACAAATCAAATGCCACTTAGTCTAACTCATTAACATTAACAATAATGAAATTATTTGGTTTAGCCTTTGATGAAATCCCACAAGAAAAAGCAGTGCAAGACACCCATTATTTTTCCTATTGAATATTTGATGGCTTTAATTCCAAACATGACCGTGGCTGACTTGGCTGAAAATAACTGAAATAGCATTCTGTCCAAAAGTGTCTTCTTTAATTTTCCATTCTTCTGTTTAAAACCACTGAATTTTTTCAGAGGTGATTCTCCTCATGCAGGTAGGAGGGACCAGAGGAGGGGTGGAACAGGACTTGCCTGCAGGACTCAAATTGGTACTCTACCTGAGGCAGCAGTCAGGCTGTTCAGAAACACCACCCCCACCCCCTCCACACACTAACCCCAGCACTGTGAGTTACCTGGCAGCTACTGTCAGGTTTCTTTTCCTCTAAAGAAAACCATGGAGGGACAAGTGAAAAATGCAGGACTAAATTAGCCAAATGTGGCATCCTTGGTAGATGTGAAACTCGTGTGAGAAGCAACACCTGCACAGAACTCAGTGTAACCTGTGTTCTCATCCCTGTTCTTGCCCACTCACATACTGCATCACCTCTAATTTGAAAATTCAAAGCTGCATTTGGAAGCTCCCACACTTAGATCCAGCTGGGAATGTGTGGAAGTAAACACTTGTTTACCTGCCTATTCTCCGGGCAGGTATCAAGGAGCTGAAAAGCACACCCCCACATTTTAGTAAATAACTCTCAGGAAATACTCTGCATGTCACACCGTACAAAGCTGTAGCTGGATTCTAGAAATGATGCTACAGAAAGCGACTTTAAAAAAACCCCTTTGTGATTATGTCTGTGCCTTGGGTTTTGCACAGTTTTTTGCACACTGGCTTGTGAGAAAGATGCTGAGCTAAAGGGAGGGTGTGCCAGAAGCTCGGCTTGTCAGAAACTCTGCCCTTCCATTCCATTGCATCATGCAGATCTGGGTCTCAAGACAGGCAAGTAAAGGCTGAAGATCCTCTTTGCAAGTTCCTCCCTCAACACTGACTAGAGCAAGTTCCTCAAAAACCAGGCCATGATGGCTCAGACTGAACATCTACTATTGGGAAGTAGCTTTCAAAGTCTGGTCAGGCGGGCAATCTTACTGAGGTGAGACAAATCTCAGGAGCCCAGCTTTTCATTCTCTAGGGCTGATAAGACCTGAGCACATGACCTAGTGGTCACTGCTTCTGCTGATTTCCAAACATGACTGAGTGCTACTTCATCACTGCACTCGGTGACCAGAGGAGGCCATGCTGCAAAAACAGCCCATCAGAATGCTGTGGTTTTCTTGCATCTGCTTGTTCCTCTTCTGGTCACATTAGCGTATCTAGGACTAGTGACCACGGCTGTGCTAATCTTCCGATGCTGGTGCTTAATGACGAAAATCACTGCACTGGAGCTTTTGCTGCTGTCCATTAATTTGACCTATTTCGGTTGCCCTGGAAAGTTGTCTCTAAAGCTAAAACTTTCCATGTTTTCTCTATATGAAGTTTCTAGGGTCTTTTTGGGTAGGGGAATGCCAATGCTAAAGGATTCAACAGCTGGGGGACCTCCCATCCACTCCCAGTTGTCCCTACCTGTGGCCAGGAACTAACTTTCTATCTGGCCTCTGAAGGAGAGTGGGAGGAAAGCGTGGGGCACGTGGAGCCAATTCCCCTCTGAACACACATCTGAGTGAGCAACTGCATCAACAGAAAAATCCAGAACAAAATGGTGAGAATGGCAGAATACCAAAATCAATACAGCAATATATTCAAAGTGGGCTCTGGTACAGAAAGCTCAAAGAGGGAATGCAAAATTATTGTAAGAGGCTACTTAACTTAATGCTTTTCAAAATGCCATTTGGCTGAGAAACAGAGAGATTCAGAACCTGCTAAGTGTGTTTAAGGACTTGGAACTGTAGCATTTAAATGACCAACAAAACCCCTATTGCTTATTATTCAAAGCACAAAATACCACCGAGAGGGCAGCTGACTTTTTGGCTGGAAGTGCCCATTAGAGAGATGTGCTTAGGGATAGATAATACTGGAGCAACATGGAACTTGCAATAGATCTTGGCTTCTGCCCCCAGCTTCATGCCTGGCTTGCCTGCAGTCTTTCCATGCACTGCTTTGGATCCCTGACTGTGCTTTGGGAAGAGACCCAAGTAACTTCTGTGTGCAAAAGCAGCAGAGATCTTTGCACTTATTTCTGCTCCCCATACTGGACTCTTCACTGGCATGTAGCACCCAAAGTGAACTGCTTTGGCCTTTTCCAAGGATTGATTTTGGTGGTGTCACCCTCTGAAATTGCTGACTGTATCCAAAGGAAGGCATTACATCCAGAACTTTCCAGCAGACCTGCTCTAGGTGCAGTCTGTCCCAGGACAGCATGGTAGTCTACACCCATACCAAAACCTGTGAAGAAAACTTGCCTGCTTTTCACTATATATAAAGGGGTTGGGAGATAAAATAGAGCATGAGAGTGTACGTAAATGTGATTAGAACAAAAAACTAATACAGCCTGGCAGACTGAAAAACTCATTTTTAGCAGAAAACATGAAGACAACATATAACCTACTGTGCTGGGTTTGAGTCTCCCTGTAT
Organism: Zonotrichia albicollis; assembly: GCF_047830755.1. Classification (NCBI taxonomy): domain Eukaryota; kingdom Metazoa; phylum Chordata; class Aves; order Passeriformes; family Passerellidae; genus Zonotrichia; species Zonotrichia albicollis. The sequence goes on along the minus strand of NC_133822.1, from coordinate 59,897,779 downwards.
TTAGCTATGATCTCCCTCTTTCTTTGTTACTTTATAAAAAGAAAAACAGCTCCCCAAAGAGGTTTCTTTGAGCTGCAGAAACATTGGCACTATTAAAGAATGGGTCCCTTGAAAGAGCTCTTTTTCTTATTATGCAATTAATCCTTCCCATGGTGAAGAGCTGCCACTGAGCAGGAAGATCCCAAACTTTGAAAATAGGAAATATCATCATTTAGGGGAATTAAGGAAAACCATCTGGGCTTGTTAAGGCTTTGCTGCCTGAAGGAAACAGCACACCAAGGCTTGTCAGCAAAGCCAAGCTCAGAGTCAACACTGGTAGCAGAAGCCACAGGAAGGATGAACCATAGGTCTGTGAGCTTGAAATGGTATCAAGAGATGTTACCATCTTGCAGCTCTATTAAACAATGTACTTGTCTGACATGCAGTGGGGCAAGATTTGCCTTATGAGTTATGAACACGGCTTTGTGGGAAAAATGCACCTCTTGAAATGGAAATATTATAGGCTTCTAGACTTCTCCAAAATAGTGGCTATCTTTTTCTGGAAAGTAAAACTCCTGAGGAAACTACTCTAGGTTTGTTGCTCATGAAATACACTCCCTTTTTTAAATAATTAATTAAATAGCACAGAATCATTATCTTCTCCCTACAGTGTTTTTTTTTTAGTCCTGTGGGAGTTTTCACAGTTTAATTTAATATTGCCAGTTTTACCAAGTTAAATTAATACCACCAAACAGGTATATCCTTCAGAGATTAGTTAGTCTCAAACCAGAGCTGGGCAGACAACTTGCAGTTGCTTTTGCTGCAATTTTAAGTATGTTGCTCTTATTGGTTTTCAAAAACAAGGAAACATGTCTGATTGTTCCTCTGAGGTAAAGCAAGAAAAAAATGGCAAGAGAACATTGTTTAGAAAACTAAAGCTGTCTTTGCCCCATCTGCCATCAATGCTGCTTGGCTCTGAGAAAATGCTGACTACATGTGTATCTATGAGGAGAACTGAAGTGCCTCAGAAGGCCATGACATTTTTCCCATACTCAAGTTTTGGGAAATTCTGGCAAATTAGGCAAGCTGAGCATCACTAAGGGAAAATTATAAGTAAATACATAGCACAGATATTCAAATGAGTAATTAAAGCAAATCCTCCTGAGTTACACAGCCTGCTGCCTGGGTGTTTGAAAATGAGCTCCTGAGGAGTGGGTACAAAACACCACTGAAGTGGACAAGGACTCAGGGGCTGGAGAAGCTCCTTCCATGCAGACTGCACTGGTAGCAAGCAGCACAGCTTGCCTTGAGCTCAGCTGCAAAGTGAAAACAGAGTATTTATCCTGCCGTTTCACACTCAGCTCATATTGAGTCAAGCAATTTCTGCCAAATCCTCACTGATAAGATTGAATAAGCAGAAAAGAGGAAAACAAAATTGATAAATAAAATGAAACGTCTGGATTCTCTACTGACAGTCTTGAAAAGTATCATTTTATTTCTGAATAGACCACTACTGATCTTTCTGTTTTGCTCTGAGCAAACAAAGTTTTTCACCACAGTAATACTCCCTTTCTTTAGAGTTGTTCATCACCAGGAGCCCTGCACAGAGCTGCCAGGAAAGCAAAGCCTCTGTCAGCAGATGGGCCCATTAAGATCTTTTGCTTGAGGCCAGCATGAGTGGGACCAAAGTGCTGTCTGTAGGTCAGATTACCTGAAATGGTCACATGGGTTAAAAGTCATTTGCACTGAGTTATTTGCTCCTCCACCTCTTCAGGGCACACCTGAGTTTGTAAGTTAATTTCCCCAGCACACCAGTGTCCAGTTCTCAAGGCCATTATTACTTTCTTCCACACTGCAGTAGTTTAAAAGCCTCTTCTTACCTCCACTTCTGTTATGTGCATCCACTTCCTTACCTTCACTGCAGTTCCTTCCTTTTGGACTTGTAAATTATTCATTCTATCATTTAGCTCAATTTAGTTTCAATTTGCAACGTCATTCAAACATAGCACAGTAGATTTATCCCCTCCTCTTTCCCCTCCCATCCCAATGCATTGGAGAGAGTCTCAAAAGGAGAAGGAGCCAGAATGCAAAACACCTGTTTGTGTCTTTTCTGACAGGAATAGATAACAGCACCCATTTCTGAAGAGTTAAGCAGCAGTTGCCACTTCTAAAATCTAATTGTATAGTAAACAATGATGAACCAAATGTATAATGAGTACTGATGGGCAAAACTCTAATCAAAGCTTCCACTGACACAGAACAATTTCCTAGTAAATTATTTCATAAAGCTTTCCCTGAGATCCGATATCTCTGTAGTTCAGCTAAAAAGGCTGGGAAGAAGCTACAAAGAAGTGGTTGATGAACAGAATTAAAGGACAAAGGGATATAATCAGGAAATACAGATATTTATTTTATTTAAAGGAAGAATAAAAAGTTCCTTTAACCTTGAAGGAAAATAACCCTTTTAAAGAAAAGGAAACCATCACTGCCAAGGCTCTATTGCAAGAATAGTCTGTAATTGATTTTTTATTTCCTGGTGGGGTGAAGGCAGTGGGATTCCTGCAGGGATGCTAATTCATGGGGATAACCTGGGGATGCAGCAGCAGCTGCTTCTTTTGGTCTGAGGTAGGGCAGCTTCTGTACTACTGAACCTCGCTTTGAAAGGGACCCCCAAGGAGCTGAAATCAGTAACTGAAGGAGTTGCCCCACCAGCCAAGCCCAGGTGAGGGGCAATGCAGGCCCTTCCCGGATGAGCTCCTTTAGCAAGAGGGATGCTGTCTGGGCAGCAGAGCAGCAGCAGGAGTGGTAGAGAGGGATCCAACTCTGTCCCATAGCAATGGGCTACTAAACCCCTGGCTCTGGCCCCCAAACCCCATAGATGCTGAAATCAGAGTTTGCCTTCTGTTTGCCCTCACTCCTGTCTATCTGTTAGAAAATCCACATGCCTTATTTCTGCCTTCTCTCCCTGGGTTTTGTGTTAAAATCCTCCAGGTACTGCCAATTCCTACACCATCCCAACAGAATCAGCCACTTGGCTGCACTGCCAGGGGATCAGAGAGCCACATCACCCTTCCTCTAGAAAGAACTTAGAAAGAGGTTAAAACCAGTTCAAGGTCAAGTGCCTTGGTACAAGTGCCTTGGTACAAGTGCCAGGGGCTTGAGGTGTGACTCTGCTCCTCTGTCACAGACCACAGGCTGTCTGGCCTGGGCACAGCACCTTTCATGGGAGGGCTGCCTGGGCCAGAGATGCAGCTGCAGGTGTCAGTGTCCAGCACTCAGGGCAAACACAACTGCACAGACAGAGCTCATCTCATCATGCACCACATGTAGATTCATTTCTGACTCACAATTCAAAGAGTGACACAGTAGGGTTAATTATAACTCACCTTCTAATGCCAAAAGAGTACTTGTTAAAATATATCTTAGAAAAGCCAAAATTCAGTGCTTGTATTTTTTTTCTTCAGTTTTCCTTCCTCCTCCTCCACTTTCATGTGATGCTAAGCCACAGATTCTCCAGGCAATTTTCCAAATAATCTATGCTTAAGATGGACTCCAAGGAGCAGATTTCCAGCCCAGGGATTTAGCTTTCCATCTCTAACTAAGAGTACCAGCAGCTCAGCAGTTAAACCTTAGTGTGTAGCACCAAGCCATTTGCCTGTACTATTATTTAAACTGAGGGGTTTAGTGAGATTTTCATTGTTTGATTTAATTCAAGAACTTGTGCAAAGCTGTTTGCTCCAACAGCAAAAGCTTCAGGACAGCTCCATACCCAGTAATATAGACACTCAGTCAGTGAGAGCAGTCAGTGGTTTTTTGGGTTCATGGCCTTGAGCAGTATTTTCACATCTCTTTTTCTGAACCACAAAGAACGGGATAATTTACTGTCTTGTTTCACAGTAAAAGGACATTGTCAGCCTAAAATAAGGCCTTAACAGGGACATGTTTCTTCCCAGTGAAAATACTGTGTTGGGCATATCAAATGGAAAAGATGTCTTACTGATGGGTGTCTTACTACAGGTGTCTTACTGATGGGATTTTTTCCCCAATCTGTTTGTCTGTTATCTCTTCTGGAGGAAAGTTTCCAGTAATGTACTTGCTATATTCTGGCCTTTCATACAACAATAAATGAAAAAAAGCTTCTAATATAGGTATTGATGCAGATACTACTTTCAATTACAGATAGTACTTTCAATTTATAAGTTACAGCATTGTAAAAGCCTGTAACAAATGAAGATAGTAATAATTTTGATGAGGATTTTATAAGAAGTTTATAAACATTGTCTTCTGCACTTGCATCTTTTGTCTCAATGCTCAGAGCACTTAAACAAAAATTAAAACTCTTTCTAATCCTGCAAAAATAGCCTAATATTATGTCATTTTTCATATTGACACAATCAGAGTTTAAGGGATAGAAGTGCACCCCAAAACCCTGGCTCTCCCTTTATGCTCATCCTGATGCTCTACTTTTAGATTTCTAGTCTGGTCTGAAGACACTTTGTAAAGTGGGATTAAGTGCAGCTGCTGTGGTGCAGAATAATAATGGTGTTTTCTAATATAAAACTAATAGAAGAGTACCTTTTGGACATCTAATAAAGGAGGCTTTATTAATGCAGTCACATATGCACATTGCAAGAATAGCTGGGACTCCAGGGAATGGACAGAACATCCCAGTTCCTGACTTGTTGGTTTTGGGTTTTTTTGTCATATTACCATAGAACATGAAATATTGGTGGAAAGACAGCACGCAGAGCATGTTGCCTATATCTGCAGTACATGGACTGGTGCTTGCCTATCATGAGACAGGACTAAAAGCAGGCATACAAAGAAATTAATAGAACTCAACAGCTCTTGCCAACCAAAATCATCCAGGCTTTGCCTAAATACTCATTTTCCTCCTTCTAAGAATGTTTACCTTTGCAATTTGTCATTGTATTTCAATATCTGGTATGTTATTTTGCTCAAATAAAAAGACAGATCCAGGAAAATCTAAACAAATCCCTGTCTCTGAAAGGACAAAATGACATCTGGTAAAGAATTAGTGAAGTGACTGTAATCTCTTTTTCAATCTCATGTCTGTCTTCAGGCCATCACAATCATAAAATCTCTGCAGCCATAACATGAAACATACCAAAACTTGATGTCCAAAAGCAAGGCTCTGTGACTCAGAGGAAACAGCAGCCAGTGACATGACTTCTGGTTCAGAAAGGTTTGCAGGTTGAAAACATACTCGTTTTCTTCCAAGTGTAACAAATGATCTCAGGATATTATCTCTTCTAATAAATTTTTGCTTAACACTTTAGTGTCCTTTCCATTGTAGATCTCAAAATGCATTGCTAAACAGTGGGCAATAAATTCACATTTTTGAAGGGAAAACTTATATAGAGAGAATCACTGATGAACACTGAGTCAGTGTTTGATCTCAGACTGGAATCACAGGGGAAACCCACCTGCTCATCTTGATGCCAGGGAATGCTAACAGGACTAGGGTTTCACCCTAGCAACCTGCTGCTTTGCCATTCCCCTGGCAGGGTTAACAATTCCAAAAACTCACATCCCAGTAAAGGCTATGTTGCTAATTCTGCCCCCAGAAGGTGGTCACCATAACAGTAAGCTGTGCAGGGGGATCAGTAAGTGTTTGCAGCAGGATGAACAGTTCTTGGATACCTTTTCCCTTGCACTTTGGCTATGGTTAACATTGATATACAATCAACAGAAGAAAGCATCATCTAGACCCTATGTCCAGGCAAAGAGAGGCCTCATAGACAAAACCCACTCATTTCAGAGCCAATTTCTTTATTTTGCACATGTGCTCAGTTAATTTCATTTGGTGTTAATATATTTCACAAGAATCTTTACTAATGAAATAGCTGTTAAAGAATAATAATTTGCTTGACTGACTACTGCTCTCTGTATTTCTGCCTTTTCTGGATCTCTCTCACAGTGCAGAATTTTGCAATCAAAATTCCCACAGGGCTGGAAATAAGCCAGTCACCCTGTTGCCTAAAGATTTTTAGCTTTTTATATATATTGTAGAGTTTTTATGCATAGCTATGTAGTGTCTAACATTTTCTTACACTTTAGAATAATATATTACCCTTTCTCACACATCATGCCACCTTCTTGAAATTCTGTTCAGCATTATTTTCGAAAGAATTTCTAACTAGAACACCCTGTTTTGCACCAGCACCATGGGCACACAACAAAATTAAAGGCTAAGAACCTTTGGAGATCAATAAATTTAAATTCATGCTATAAAAATATAATCTGATAGGGAAATGGATGTATTTTCTGACAGGAGCTAGTTCAGTTTTTCCCCACCAAGGAAGGACTTAGAATTACTAATTAGTCAATAGAGGGTTGAGAAAGAATATTTTTTTTTCTGGTCCAAGGGTAATAAATGATGAAGGTCTCCAGATGTATCTTTATATTAATACATGAAAATTTACAGGGAAGGCAGAGGCACTTGCTGGACTCGGTGTCTCTCCTTCTCCCAGTGCCAAGTGTAATTATAGATGGCAGCAACATGTTGACAGTAAGCTTAGAAGAAGAAAGGGAATAGAAATGCAGTGTCATGTAGAGAAAAAACCAACAGGAGAAACACCTGAAAACACAGTGAGCTTCTCTTCTCAAAGGCAGAGCCACGGCAGCAGTAGGTTATCCCCACTGCAGTTGAACAGATGGCTGCAAAGGCTGTAACAGCACAAAGATCACAGAACATCCTGCAAAGCCATAGAAGGAAGGAAACCAGTAGCATTGCTTAATAGTCTGCTTATTTTACAGTCAAGTGGATTGCCAAGCAACTAAGCTGTAACAAGCTCCATATTTAGGGGAAGAAATGTTTGTCTTCTGTCTGTCCTTGCTTGCAAATGGCAAGTGGAGGGCATTTCCAAGCCAGATTATTTGAGTACAGCATGTTCCACAAGCCCTGAGCCCGGGCTGCTGAGCAGCCAGCGTTAATCACAGCAACAGTTGACATGCACGCCTTGCCAGAGTCCAAGTTTGTCACCATCACCGTGACTTTCACTTTCTGCTGCTCAAAACAAAATGCAAACACATGACCCCCAAAAACCTGCAGTTACTCAGGAATCTGAGATTCCCACATCACTTAACACAGCTGGATCTCTTTAGAACACAAAAATGACAACTCTCTGTGACTAAAAGAGCTCGATTTGGTTGTCAAAGCAGGTGCATCCAAAGCTGCCTGAGATGGGCACAGGGTAGCTGACACACTGACACAAAGCACACACAAATACCCCAGGGACTAATAGCTGGTGGCCAGGTGAAATATGTTCCAGGGCATTTGAAATGCCTCTTTTAGGCAACAGATCTGAGCCCCAAGTGACCTTTTTATTTCTTGCATTCTTTAACCGTGTCACTGCCCACAAATAAAAAATGAGTTAGCATTGCTATTTGAAAGCACCTGTATAGAAGTGCAAATACACAAGGTATGTACATTTGGGAGCACATCTGAAATAAACTGCAAAGACTAAAAATGTAGTACTCCTTCTGACAGGAAAACATACTGGAGACACTCACCCAAGGGAATAATCTTGTAAACACAATGCTCAAGTCTGAAGAAAGTCATGATTAAGACAAACGACAGTAGACTCAAAAAGATAACACTTCAAGATCCAGGCAGTCCAGTCCCTGTCCCAGGGCATCCTGCTGCTGGAGAAGGACAGTGCAGGAACACAACAAGCCCAGGTCATCCACGTACGTGGGACAAAACGACTCCAGCCTGAGTGACCGACACCCACAAACAACATTGTTTCAAGGACAAATGTGGTTGGTTAAACTCAGCACTCCCAGCCCATGGGAGAAGGCAACTATCTGAATGATTATCTGACTGTTGGCTTTTCAGGAAGCACCTGACTACCTTTATTTAGAAGACACATCTTTTTCCCTGGCTCAGCTCTCTGCCATCCTGCCTAATGGTGACAGAGTAACATTTAAGGTATATACTGCTATACTACTATAAACTGAAATGTACAAATAGCACTGCAACCAAGGCATCTTACAAGGTATTTTACCAAGATATATTACCTTAATGCCCAGCTAAAACATTGATGAATGAAAAAGAATTGCTAAAAAGTAATAATTTAAAACAATCAGCCAATTTTGAACCTGATTATTTCTGTTTGCTTGTTTTACTTCAAATAATAGGATCAAATTAATAACAAAATCACTGTTTTCCTGCAATCTGAAAATGAAATTATTCTAAGAATCAAAGTAGGATTCAGCAATGAAAATATCCACTGGCTTATCAGAACTAAATTTGATTGAAATATGACTAAAATGTCTTTGCTTGGGAAATTACTGCATTTAAAGTCACTGTTTTCAGTTCCAAATTCATGTTTCACAGCTTTGACTCAGTTCCTCTCTTTATATACCAACAACGAAAACTGACAATAGAAACCCACAAACCCACAACTGAGAACAAGCCTCTTCCCTGAAAGAGGATGTAACGTAAAAGCTTTTTTATCACATACATAGCTATAAAAAATCCCCATTGTATGCATGTGTAAAATGTTAACAACATACAGTATTAGCACATACATGTGCTTCTATTCTTTCATCCAGTAACTACCACAGTAACAATCAGAGAACACAAAACTAGGGGTATAAATAACTACAACATAAAATTCTGTATTGCTTTAAGCAAGTGCTGCTTTGCAGGCATGGCAGATACCTTCCACTTACCACAGGCACTTGCTGCTAAGCAACTTTCAAATCTTGTTTGAAGCAGATGAAATTAGTGACTGGAATTGGAAGCAACTTTATGTTGTGCAGAGATGTATTGGGGTGAAAGTGCTTCTGGCTGTGAATCTGGAGCTGAAGGACCAAATTCTCTCCTTAGCCATTAAAAATGGCTGTTGTCAGTCCACTCAGGGATCAGAAAATCCCACCTAGCAGAAAATTTAACCATCTATCAAGACTTGATGAAAAGTCAAAATGAGGTGCTTAACAAAATAACTCATGAATTTCTTAGAAATGTCATGAACTCTAAGTGCACAAACCAGAGTGGCCATAGCATGGAGCTTGAAGAACAGTCAGATGTGTTTGTAGTGGACAGAATGAGTAACTCTGGTGTCTGAGATACAATGTGCATCAGATTGAGCCTGATCAGCCAAATCACATGCGGTGCTGGGAGTCAGTCACGAGCAGCAAAAAAATAAGTGACAGGTATGGGACAAAAATATGACAGACTGCTCCATGCCAAATAACTGAAAGCCATGTCACAGATAACAGTAACTATTTTCTGTACATGTCTGTCTGCTTCCCATTACCGAGAAGATAGGCTTGTTTAAGTCTTATCTTTCTTACCATTTCAGGTATTGTACCAAAAAAGATTTAAGCCTTTTAGTTTCAGAGGGGATTTGTATCTACTTTCAAAATACTCAATGTCTGCCTGTTAATGGAAAATACATACTATCTTCTGGCTACCTATACTTCAGACACTTTGACTCATTCATGCCAGACACCTAGCTAAGCCCTCTCTGTAGCAAATTATGCTCTTAAAACCAGATCTGTCCACCAGAAACTGATAAATATGTTTTTATAGATTTACTGAATTTATTTAGTGCACCCTTTTATGCTCAGGCAACCTCTCTGGCATGATATGTGGGCTGTAATAGAAAGGAGAGCATTGTGTTTTGTACAGCTGACCTGAGCTGAGGACTGCAAAGACTAAATGCCCAGGAAGACCTGAAACACCAAATGCTGGAAGTGATCCTACAGCACATGAAACATGGCATGCTCGGTCATTTTCTCCACTGTCATCTATTGTGTTCTGAAAAATAGGAAGGAAAATTGAGGTAGCTCTTCAGCAAGTTTGTAGCACACATTCTGAAAATAAAGAGATTTTGCAGAGTAAATTTTTTCTATGCAGGAGGGAAATCTCTGTGGCCCATACTAGTGATGCTGTATGGGGGAATATGCCTGTGCTCAGAAATCCAAGTCCTGAATAAAAAATGCCAGATCTGCAGCTGGAAGCTGCAGGAGATCTTGTCAATAAGCAGATACTTTTCAGTTATTTTCCCTGAACTACAAGGTGCTAGACCTAAAGGAAGAAATGGACTGAAAGGGATCTTACCATGGATGGGAGCTAAAATGAGGGGAGGCATCACTACATAGGGCATTAATGCATCTCATGTGTTCATTAGAGAAAGGAAAAAATGGAAATTCCTCATTTTCACAGCAGCTGAAAATGGCATGGCAGCACATGGGAAGGCACTGCTGGTACCCAGGCTTACTGCTGCCATCAAGGCTGAACAGCCAGCAGGACTAGGAACAAGCAAGGCTCCCACTAAACAGCATCAGGTGGTTTCTCTTGTCCCCAGCTCCCACCCGGCCCCAGTTCTGCCCTTTCCTGCTCGCTCTTGCTGTTAATGCCCATCCCACTGCTACCGCAGCTCCAAGCGGCAGCCCGAGCGCCATGGGAGCAGCACCACAGCCCGGCTGTGCCCGCTCTCCTGCAGCACAGATTGCTGCCCCTGCTGGAGAGGGAACCATCTGGGAAGCAGAGCAAATGCTCAGCCACTTCATTGGTACTTCCAGTAAAACAGACCACAGTCAAGATGGACAGATCTAGAGAAGACCTAGAGAAAATCACAGAGGAAACCATCAGCCATTATCAGGGAAGGAAAACAGAGCATGCTTCCACTTCAAACTCTGAAAAACTCAAAAATAAAACAGGAGCTGTGTCCACCCCTCCAACCCTGGAGCATCTCAGTCATTGCAGCTTCTAGAACCACCCCAGTCCTAGAGACTCTGCCCCCTCTTCCCACCCCAAGCAGGTGCAGGGCTCTATGGATATGATGAATTCTTGTTCCTATGGCAGTTAAGAACAGTGTGATATCATTTAGTAAGGCAAATCATCTGCCACCCACCTTCTCATCCAGATACTGGAATAAAGGGAGACTGATGGCTTGTTTTTCATTTCTTAAATGGCCTCATTTACTAAAATCATTTAAACCAGCATTGTATGGGGGACAATTTCTGTTTTACATTTTAAGGAAGTCTCTTGGTTTCTTCAAGGGAATGGCAGCACTCTTTAAAGAAGGATGGGAGAGATTAAGAAAGCCGCCATCAAAACTGTTCATATCTGCCCCCCTCACTCTCCCTTTCTTACACATATACACTTACACTCCCCCTCTCTTTCACATATACAGCACACATATCTATCTGCCATATGAGATTTTAGCTCTTACACTCACCAAATCATCCACAATTCAAGAATTTACTATTCCAGGATCTTCTGTGTTGCAGATCTTCTAGCTCATCACACCTCAATTTTCTTGTTATTTAAGAAAACTGATGATCTGACCTCTTTCTTCAGCTTTCCAACCACTCTTTTCAGTTTATTTCAGTCTCCCTAGATCAGCCACCTGTGACTGATTTTGCAACAGCTTGCAAAACGTATTTTGTGCTCTGTTCCTGTTTTTGTCAGAATCTCCTAAGTTTTAAAACTAGCTCAAGTTTAGTATTTAGCTCCTGAAGAGTACATGAACAGTAGGCTGTTCAGTATAAAGAGTTACTTTTATACTACCTTGGACAATGGCTTAAATGCTGACTACTACAGATCACATCCTCAAAAAGGCAGCCTTTTCACCTCATGTTCTCAGAATTGTTGATGCTCTGCCACTATGGATCAAGAGAGATGTCTCTAGGCCTTCTCACCAGCAAGCACCCAAGGGAAGCATGGCCCTATCCATGGGATGGGCAATTAAGTTCCTAGTACCTGTTTTCTTGGCATCCTCCAAATACATGTATGATTATCTCTGCAGAAATAGCACCAAAGGGCTGATTGCACAGCAGCAAGATGAAAGAAAACAAAGCTATTCATTTGTTATGGTTAGAACCTGCAGTTCATCTTTGGCAGATGTGAAGTTCATACCCTTTATCAGAGGTCATTCCTGCTTGTCAAGAAACCTGAGAGCACAGGAAACAAGGTGATATTTCATCTTGAATTTCTGAAAACTACAAGGAGTCTCATGGAAGGCATTATAAACAAAAACAATACAACACACTTATTTTTACTCTAGTATTACTACAAGACAATTGACCTGCCTGTATGCATATTTTGATGCAGTATGTATATTCTTGTACAGTAGTTCATAAGTAGTTTCTTATTTTAGCTAAGGAAGTGTACTTCAATTAACCTTAAACCCACACCCTTTTAACTCAGTCTAGTCCTCACTGAGAATCTGTAGGGTTTTTGCATGATCTTAATTAAACTTCTTTTAAAAATACCCACTTTTATTTAAACCTAAGTAAGAACACATCAAGAAAAGCCTTGTAAGAGATAATGTACTATTTTTGAGAATAGCAATCACAGAAAAGATTGATCTCATGAATCAGCCTGAACTCTTAAGAACCCAGCACAAAGATTTTCAATACCCATTTAGTACAATTTGCTCATTGCTAAAACCCACCTTGATATGCTGTCCCCAAAGAAAAGGTGACAAGCTGCAAATGACCAACCCACAAAACTCAACTGCAGTGCATCAACTGCTGTTCTTGCCATTTTTTGCACATTAGTGTCCTACTAGCTGGTATGAAATAATTTTCAAAGATAAAACATGAGTCCATGAAGGCTGTTCTTTACTTTGGATTCATTTATAAGGCCCTGGAAAAAGCAACTTTATGAAGAACAAAGGAAGTTATCACTACTTTTGCTTATACCCAGCTCTCTATTCTTCTTGCAAAGAATGAAAGCAAACAAAATTTTGGAAAATAAGGTCATTTTTATAATATTTTAAGTATTTCTTCACAGAATCATTTAGGTTTGAAAAGACCTCCAAGATCATTGAGTCCAACCTTTGTCCACTTGATCTTTACCTTATAAACTTAACCGTGGCACAAAGTGCCATGTCCAGCCATTTCTTGAACCCCTTCAGGCACGGTGACTCCACCATCTCCATGGACAGCCCATTCCAGTGCTTTCCATTTAGAAATTCTCTCTCATGTCCAATTTGAATCTCCCCTGGCCCATGCTTGAAACCATTTTCTCTTATCCTGTCACTGGTTGCCTTGGAGAAGAAGTCAACCTCCACTAACAACAGCCTCCTTTCAGGCAGTTGTAGAGGGATAAGGTCTCCCCTGAGCCTCCTTTGCTCCAGGCTAAACAACCCCATCTCCCTCAGTTGCTCCTTACATGACTTTTGCTCTCAACTTTCCACCAGTTTCACTGCCCTTCTCTGGACAAGCTCCAGCACATGAAAGTCTTTTTTTGAGAGGACCAGAACTGAACAGAGGACACCAGGTGTGGCCTCACCAGTTCTGAATACAAAGGGACAAAGAATGCACCTGTCATGTCCTTGTCCTATCCTGATTATCTCATTTATCAATCATTTATAGATTAATATTAGTCTTAGATTACTGTTAAGAAGTTTATTTTGATTAGATTTTATTCTGGCTATAATCACTGATAACTTTAGTTATTATTTGACTGGATGTTCTCATTGTCTTCTTCAAAATTATTTAATTGGACTATTTCTGTGAGTTTGGATGTTAGAAAGCAAAAGGACAGCCAGATAACTGTGATTCAGTTTTAGAATTTAATTGCTGAAATAGCTGTGCATCTTTTCCTTTGAAAGGTATTTTCTGACTGAACTTCAGAAATAAAGACAGGACTAATGGCCAGATCTTAGCCAATTCAAAAAGAAAAAACCAATCAAAAAACAACCAAACAAAATCCCTAGAAAGCAATTTGCTACATCCAGCAGATGATCTCCAGAGATGAAATTCCAGTTTCTGAAAGCCAGCTTGGCAGTATGATCTTCCCTGCCTTGTACATAAGGCAACAAACACCTAAGTCAGCTGCAATGCAGGCTCCCCATGGCACCTCTGAGATACCTCCATCCCTGTTGTGTCAGTATGTCTGAAGTGCTTCTGGAGATGAAAGGAGAGTCCATTTTTCTATTTATGTAAACTTCTGGCATACTGATATACAAGGATAACAAGACTTACTGCCTGCCAGGGTACTGAACTCCCTGGCAAGAAGCAGGAAGACTACAGCTTCTCATCAGCAATGATATGCTATACAGTGAGACAGTTTCAGGCTTTCCTTCACTGGGAAAAAAATGCTTTAATTTTGCTAAACTAGTCTGTTAAAAACAAAGCAGTTGTAGCTTTAACTAACAACAGCTGTCAAAGTAAAATAAATAAATAAATCAATAAATAAATTACGTACATAAACAAAGACTGGCAGATTCCTTTTAACTCCTTTGTCCACAGTTACATTGTCCAATGACATAAAGACACTTCTTTTTTCCTTTGTAAACCAAACCAAATCAGGAGCACATACAAAGCCGTGGCCTAGGGGAGAATAGCTGAAAATGCAGACACCCATATTTGCTGCCAGCCTGCAGACAGCAGCTGCTGCCTGCAGCGCCTCATCCGACAGCGCCGGCGCTGCACTGACGTTCCACATTAGAGAGTCATATTGCTTTGTTCCCTCAGGGGAGCCTCTCTGTTTAAGGGGATACTATTAAGGATAGCAAATTCAAACATAAGCCCCTTTTTTTGTCTCTTTGTATAATTCTGCGTGGATATTTATCTGTATTTTATGGAAGAATTAATTGAATGTCACCATAGACGCACAAACAAGACAGAACCTAACTAAATGCCAGGCACGTAGTTCACCAAACTGCTGCAGTACAGAGCACTGGTTTGAAATCTACAGCTTCACTCCTCTCTGACAGGCAGCCAAACCCCACAGAGACTCTAAGCCATTAGCATACATGCAGTGCCCCAGAGCAACTAAATGAATGTCCCTCTGCACCCAGACGGTCACTGTGATGCACAATGCCCACGGCAGTGCCACCTCCCTGCTGTGCACGTGTAGCCTAACACAGCAAGAACCCCAGCTGTGGAAATATTCACACCTGTAAAGGTAAGTTTAGAAAAGGCCCTCTGCAAAGGCCTTTGAATGCCCATTCTCGGTGGGGACAGACCATGAGTGCTTTATCCTAAACAGGCCACTTAATCTCTTTGTTATCCTAGCTGCTGCATCCCTATGGGCTGGGAAAACACGCCCTAGTCCCACTAGGATGTGGTAACTGCAAGTGATGTAGTTTGTCTTATTTACTAAAGTACTAAAGGTGATGTAGTATGTCGTATTTAATACACTTGAGAAATCATTCATCCCACTGCTATCTCCTTGTGCTATTGGAACATTCCAAAGTCTGAGAGAGACAACTCCAGCAGGTCAGCAGTTGCAGAAGAATCTGCTCCTGTTGGTACTGGCACAGAGCTGCTCTTCTGTCCTGTGACCAAGGACGCTGTATCCTCCTGTGCGAGGTTTGTGCGTCAGGCCTCTCACACTTGGGTGGATTCCTAGAGGAACTTCCACTCCTGATTGTGATGCTTACAGTTCAGATCTTGCTGCTTTTTATCTGTCTGCTCACTTCCATCATTTGGAGCTCTTCTCCATCCAATCACGCAGGCAGCCTGATTATCACCCTCTTTGCTCTGTACAGCTTATCTGGAGTTATCACTCAGACCATGCAAGCAGCAGAGGATGCAGAGAATAGCCAGGCTGATACATGTTCCAGAGTCAGAGGAATGCTTTCTCCAGCTCACTTAACCCTTAGCAGACCTTTGTGTCCATCCACAGCCTATAAAACAGATGGACTGCCTGGCCTCATGTCTGTGTGGATGACAAAGTACATGGCATCTTCACACAAAATTTGCCTTGCTTCCTTGCCAGCTAATTTGACATTTCTCAGCTACTGTATTCTCTTTGATAACCTAAGCAGTCTGAGAGTGTTTTATTAGCAGATGGTTTGAATGACTCATGATTACTTACCCCGATGAAAATACAGCGGCACAATTTACTGTTGCCACTGCAACAGTCCTAGATCCCTTACTAATGACAGTAATGAGTGCAGCTGACAGGAAAAAAGGTTAGTGGTGCCAATATTTTCCACATTCAGCTCTTTCAGTAAATGCTAAATGTATCTTTTTAGCATCTTTCAGTATTTCTTATCAGGATGCTTTTTCTTTTGTGACCAGCACTATTTTTATTGTGCTAAGTCAGTTCAGAATCAATGTGACTCTTGTTAGATATCTACAAGCCAGTGATTTATATAATTGAGGTTCTGCCTGGGATGGTATCTTCTTACAGCAGTTTTTCCTTCTCTTATAGCATTGGTCTTACAAGTGGAGTCTGCTGCAATTTTCTGACCTCCCTGGAGTTGTAATAGATGCCCTTCCTCTCAGACCTTGCTTTCTAGTGGTGTCCTCATCATAGAATCCCTTACTTCACAGTAAAAATGCAGCTAGCACATGAAGTAAAAAAAAAATACCTGGTCTCCTGTTTCTACTCCCATCCAGGAACTTTTAAAATATGTAATTGAGTACATTTTCCTTATGCTGCACTTGCACAATCACAACTCATCAACATTAAGACTATATCCTCTTAAAACTTCTTCATGTAGGTACTTCCACACTCAAGAGAGTGCAGCAGGAAATCCAAATGCACAACAGCTTTACAAGACTTTAGCTCCTAGTGGTTAACAGGAAATTATATCATCATTGCAAATTGCAAAATCACTGGGCTAATGAGTGGCAAGGTAAACAGGAGAGGTAAAGGGGATGAACAATCTTTCCATTGACCATCTTCAAAAGCAAAACCTCCTCATGGCTTTCTAGGCTACAGACATTTTGAGGACAAGGCACTTTCTTCTAGAGTTCCTTCTTACCCTCTCATCCTTCTTCCCTACTCAATCAAACCTTTAAAAGAGCTACCTAAGGGCTATACAAATGTGGAAAGCCCCCAGTATAGCTATATATTTTCTGTGACAAGCTCACTGACTTAGTGTCACTTTCACCTTAGGCTCCTGCTCTAGGCTGAAACATGATCTAGCACATTTTATGGGTCTGCTCAGCACCTCTCTCAAAGCTTGCATGGAGCAAGACCTTCCCAGCCACTCTATTTCTCATAGGAGGTCAGAAATATCACACTTTAATTTTGTATCACTGCCACGTAGTTTCACAAGAACTTTCTTTCTCCTGTACTGATCACAACACCTCCAAGATACCATTTCCAAATGAATTTTTTGAGAGCCCTAAGAAGTTCTAAAATACTTTCCATCTAATTCTGTGAAGCAACGGCACATTTCTGGTCTAGGTAGAATATGGCTTGTGTTCCACTCCCTGTTTCTAGGCATCTTAAATTGATCTCTCAGAGTTTCACCTTGACAAAACACACCAAAGTCAGACAATTTTTCACTGAGCTCCACCAGATTGTGCGCAGCAAGTTTCCTTCTGTAGATGTCCAGCTCATTTGGTTAATATAACATCTTATCCTTTTCAATAGGGAACATATTGTCATTTTTAAGATACTTTAATTTCACATTATACACAGTGACCTTCATATGAAAGGGTCTAAATGGTGATGTTACATCAAAGCGATTTTCACCAAAGGGGAAAGAAATCCATTAATCTAGAAAAGCTGGAATACTCTGTCCCTCTCTATTCCACATGCTTTTCTCACAGCATTTCACAGACCTTTTCTTGCTTCCCTGAAGTGAACAGGTGCTTCAGGGATCAACCATAGCATTTTAGCTCAGATGAAAAAAGATTACTTAGATTCTTCTGTGAATATTTTTTTTTGCTAGGCATACCCATTAATTATCCCCAAACTACATGAAACACTATTGCTTCTACCCCAGCTCAAATACTATGACAGAGTCTTCACTGCATGTACTGCACTTCCTATCTGGGTCACACAGCCCAAAGGGACTCTAATAATCTTTCAGGCGTCCTTGGTCATAAAGATCTTTCCCTATTTCTGGTTTTGTAAATTACACTGGTCAAAGCTGAAGCTTGTTTTGATCTCACACCATTCTGCAAATATGCAGATTGATTGAGTTTTATCTATCACTGGCTCTAACTAGGAGATTGGTCCTGCTCTGAGGAGGTTGCTGGTCCCTTCAGATCCAAACTATTCTGTGATTTTTTTTAAAATCTGAAAGACCTTTTGTCATCTTTGGTCATTCACAGACTCCTCCACTAATTATAGGTCATGCTTTTAGCTAATGGCGAGGACCAAAAAATGTGACAAGCTGAAGAAAAGCCTGTAAAGTTCCCTTCATGTACCTTCAGATTTCTTCCCCATTGCAGAAGCTGTGTGCACACAGCTGCCTGGGAGACCATCACTGTATTCATAACTTTACATCAGAACCTTGCAAATTCTAAACCAGAGAGACAGGAAAGGTGATCCAGGGCTGCAAGAGACAAACCACCAAAGACTATCAAATTCATGAGTCATATCCAGCCTGTGAGATGTCTCAGCCCACTTTTTGTTTTTGGAGAAAGAAAGGGCAAGGTGCACTTAAACTCTCCCAACAGCTGCCTGCTTGTGAACAGCTCAGCACAGTGAGTTCAAATTGCCAGTGATGCTGTCTGAGTAGGAGGGCTGAGATTCAAGCCCCTGTGCTGAGCATGCAGTCACCAAGGTGTTATATAATACCTAAAGGAGTTAGAGAACCCTCTCTTATCTCAGGTTTGTATTTTTTTAAAAAACATTCATTTAGAAAGTAAGAATACTAGCACATAGTCAATCCTCAAAATCTACTGTATGTGGGATGTGAGACTACATTTTCTTGCCAAGTATCTTGGAGTTTCACTGAATAATTTGTCAAGTTATTAGAGTTCCTGCAACCTCAACCCCTTTCATAACCCAGGTTTATTCTGGCATTTGACAGTGGCGTAGCTAAGCCTCTCTTTGACCTGGTTCTGCAGTATTTTCACCAGCTCTGACTCTACAGGGAACAACAGGAACCTCAGCAGCTACATATATTAGTTTAAACTTACAACTTCTGGTACTTTCTGTAACCTCTCTTTGGCATACTGTTGCCTGAGAAACCAGTGAAACATCATTGAGAAATTGTGGCTGTACTTACTGCTCTCAGCCTTTTAGGATGGCAGTGGGCTATTTATGCTCAAAAAAGGAGCTTTTTGGTCATCTGCTGTTGCAGTGGAGCCCAGTCTCACCAAGGCTGCTATCTCCCACCAGAATTTCAACAGTCATGTCCCACCCTTCCTGTGCTGCTGCTCATCTAACCACCCCATGAACAAGCTGGCAGAGCCAACATGCTCAAAACCTGCAGGAGTGGCCTGGTTTTGGTTAGCTCTCCAACAACTGGGATGAGTACCAGTGCTGGAAACAGAGGAGGCAAGCACATCTCCAGGATGGCAATCAGTGCCAATCAGATTGTCCTTCACCTCCATGTTTGATGCCAAGATCTTCCATTTCTCTATGGCTGGCTGCTGCTGTTTTGCACAAGTTTATAAGACTATAAATGCCATAAATAACTTATCTTGGTGTAACCTTTCCCATTTGTCACATCTTGGCTGGAAGAAAGTTTGGGGAAAAAGTGCCTAGGAACAAAAGTAGTTCCTGTCCTGAAAGACAGAGCACAAGACAGTACAGTGAACCTAGCACAAGCACAGAGGCTTTTCCTGGCACATTTGGGTGAGCAAGGTTTCTCATTCCCCACAGCAGTCCTCAGCCTCCCCACACAGAGCCTTCTAGCATTAACCTTGCAGCAGAGGAAAGCTCCATTTCCCTTTGGTTTTGTGTTTTCTCTGGCCCTTTGGTCAGCTCTCCTTTGTTTCACAGTCCTTCTGCTTTCCAGAGTGCAGTTGCTGATCTACCAGACAGGGACCACCGTGAGTGTCTCCCAAACAGCCCAGGCTGGAAGCGCATTTCCCAGACAAGCCCCCTATAACCCCCCTATAACCCCTATAACCACAGTGCAGTACTGCTGCCAGGTTACATGAAGAGATGCAGCAGTACTGAGAACATCACCTGGGGCTTTCACAGCACAGATCTGGGCCCTTGTAACAGCACTGGGGCAAGCTCCATGGGCATATGTGTGTGAATCCTTCCTTGCAGCTTCCTACTGAGCTCCTCTGGGTAGCTGAAGCACCCAGGGTGCATATCCTCACACATGCACGAAATGGCTCTCTGAGTCTCCCAGTTGTTTCACAGGCTCTAAACTGCATCCTGTCCCGTTCTTCACCAATGCCCAGTCAGATGTGATGGAGCTGCATTCCCCTGACCTCTCCCAGCACTGGTAAGCCTCACCGACTCTGGCTGCTCTCACAGCTCAGTTTAATTTATGCCTCTGTTGTCTCTCCTGGAGGCCTGCAGCTGCCAGTATTCCTAGTTAGACAAGGGATGCTTGCTGCTTATTTCTGCTGGGCTCTTCTCCCTGAGATGAGAGTGCTTGTTTTACTTGTGGGGACCACCTCATCACTTGTTCAGAGGTCCACCATTTCTCTGCTTTGGCGCAGCCCTACAACACCATTTCACCATAAAAAATACTTAATTCTCAATTTTTTATCAAACCAGATTACCTCCTACAGAATGTGAAATGATTATGGTGAGCAGACAAATCTTTCAGGTCAGCAGGAGTGGTGGGATGGGGTGAAAAGCTGCCCCCCATGCACAGAGCCCTCCACACCTCCCTGGCAGTGCATCTGAAGATGAAGCCTCTCTGCCACATATGTTTCCTGTGGGGATTATAGAAAGAACATATGACCAATGGAAAATACTGACCACGACCCCATGGCAACTACCCTACCCTCCCACAGTGCCCTTGCACAGACACTTCTTGGGGTTTTGCTTTGCACACTCTATCCTTGCTCATCACGTACTGGGAGTGTCAGCAGCTGTTTGTGCATCGCCTGCTGCCTTATCCCCCTTTATGGGCTCTTGTCAGCGGCTGTTTGTCTTTCCCTGCATCCAGGAGGTGATAAGCGGATGCCTGTTCCTACAAAGACTCTCAGACTATCTTTTACTGCCCTTCTAACTGCTGCTAAAAGCAAAAAGAAACAAACAGGATTGCCAAAGGAGAGTTGGTTTGACATTTAAAATATTTTGATACTGAGTGAGACTAAAGGTTCTGAACCAGTATTTGCTTCTGACCATTCTTCTTGGCTTTTTAATCAAAGCAGAGAGAAATGAAATCCTAAATACTAAGGGTAAACAGCAGGATTAAAAAAACTGTAATCTGCTCATTTCATGCTTTTTGGACAGCAGCAGCAGCAGCAACGGCTTCTGACATATTTCCAATGTCCAAATAATGCTGACTTTTTTTTGTCTTATTTGATGCTCTAGCCAGACAGAAACATTAACAATTAGTAGCACTGTTATCATTTGACAGCCTGGAAATATGAAGAGGACAGGAGGAGAGGGAAGACAAAAAACCTCTTAGCATTTTGACTGAAGTAATGTCGATCCAAGCTTCTTTCTTTGAAAGCAAAGCCAGTGTTCCCCCAGCAGCAGTGAGGGCAGGGCTGGTTCGGCGAGCACCGACCCACACGGGCAGGGCAGGTGAGCTGGGCAGCACCTGTGACCCTGCTCTCCTCCTGCCTGCAGAACCTGGCAGCAGCAGGCAAAGGGACAGCCCTGTCCAGCGCCAACAGGAACTCCCGGGTTCGGGTTCAGGCCTGAGCAGAGTTCAGGGGAGTTGGCCACCACACTGCCCTCCTCTTCATCTGCCCAGGGAGTTCAGGCAGAGACTGACCGTAGCCTCTGCTCAAATCTATGGCAACAAGCCATGTTCTGTTTAATCCCATTTTTAAAAGGAAGAAACGTTTCTAGACCCTTCTGGGAAACAGATAGTGGCTGATATGGAAGCTTCCATTGCCCTTTTCTAAATTGTGGGAACCATGGAAACAAAAGCAGCCACAGCTGCTGGTGCACAACCCCTGTGACTTTAGCCAATGCACCTTGTAAACCAAGAAAGGACCACGAAAATGAACAAGTGCATCCTGTGGCTTTCTGCTAGAGGGCAGGTGGGGCACAGATTTTATCTCAAAGCCTGTTCATGTGCATTTTGCAGAAATAGAGCCCACGGACACAGACGCTGGGGCTCACAGATCTGTCAGGGTGAAACAGATGCAGCTACAACATTTGGCATCTCTGTTCATGCTCTGATGACCCAGAGCTGCAGACATGTTTACAACTGTGCATGAAAAATGCGTCCCTAAACAAAAGAAATCTAAAGGCAAATTTTGTTTTTATGCTGCCTGACCTTGACTGGGTGTTGTGGCAGAGGAGGGGGAAGCTGCCAGAGCCTGGTCACAGGAACAATTAACCCTTTGGGAGCAAGGGGTTTGACAGCCAGGAAGGCATAATTATGAGGCATCCCAATGCTCTTGTAATTTCCACGGAAGAGATGAGCCACAGAACAGGTCCCAGCCAAGAAGTGTGGAGACATTATACCATGCTGGATGTGACAATGCTCTAAAAAAGCCATCCCTTCATATCCAAATGAGACATGTTTTCAACACCCAGTACTGTTCTGTGCACAAAATACAGCATGAACCAACTGTTTTCTGTTTTTCCCTCATCCGATAACCACTGGATCAGACTGGTCCCCACCCAGCCACACTGTCACCAGCAACATTATTTATACATAAACCCCCAGCCTTCCTCTGCAGCCAGATTTGCCAGGTAGGTAATTGTTGTTCCCATCGAAGCAGAATTGGCTTGCTTTCAATGACATGCATCTGCACTGCTATTATACAGCAGACCGCCTCGGTTAAGATTTTCCAGCACAAAGATGAGGAAGAAAAAAAATAAATGATCCTTTTCTTTCGCATTTTTCACCTCATATTTAGAATTCCACCTAATTTAATTGTGGATTCTGCAATCACAAGGGGGGGGGGTAAATTGCAGAGAAGCCTTTTTTCTCCCAGAGACAAAAAATGAAGCAAATGAGGTAGGCATGAGATAGCAGTCTTTTCCTGATGGTTAAATCACTTTACCCCAGCTCTCACCCATCTAATACTGCAGCATTCTCAGTCCCCAAATGCACCATCTGAGCAGTGCATTCATTAGAGTGTCTGCAACTCCTGATCACTGACAGATGCGATCTTATCAACTGCCACATCCAAAGAAAACTGCCTTTTCCCCCCAATCTTCCAGTGGCCTGAATTCAGCAGCACTGACAGCCCTAGCTCCTTGCTGCTTGCATCGAGGATGCACCCACACTTGGGAGGTAGATGCTTCCCCTCCAGCATCCTCCATCCCTCCATAAGCAGGCAAGGACCACAGCTTAGCCAACGACCTACGGCAAAGAGAATGCAGAGTGGCAGGTACAGCAAGGATAAAACAAGCCTGTTCTCACAGAAAAAGGATGTAAATGGGATGCATTTACTTACATGACGATTCAGTGCCAAACATGGCTCGCCCGAGATGCTGCTATTTTAAAAAGGAAAGAAGAAAAAAGAGTGGAAGACAGAGGGAGCGTATGAGAGAGGGGATGAGACTGCTACACAGCAGGGGTCATGAAGCCAGACAATGCAGTCCAGGCTATCCAAGCTGCCAGATTCTCCTCTCTCCTCCTCTGCTCCGCTCCACACCGCAGACAGCTTTTCCTTGCAACCGCAGGGAAGGAAGGTCCTTGTACAGGAAGCAAAAGGCAGGAGGCTGTGTTTAAATCCGCGTGCTAGGGCAGGCCGCTGTCCTCTCTGCGCTAGCGGCGGGCAGGAGGCTGTGAGCCCGCACACACCGCACTCGCAGCCCCGCTCGCCCGAGACAATAGCGGAGCTGTGCACACACGGGATGACGTCAGGACACCGCAAAGACTGACTGCTGCTCACCCAGGGCTCGCGGGGGCTTGGACACCGCACCGCCGCTCGGATGGCAGCGCCTTTGTCACAGGGAGCAGAGGACAAAGAGCCAGACATCTATTTCCCTCTATGATGCTAAAGCTCCCGCCCGGGATGGCAATGCTAGCAGGAAAATAGCTGCCTTGAATTCAGGCTGCTTTTCTCAGCTGCACAAGATGCAAAGCGTCTCTGTGCAAACAGAATCAATTTCAGGGACAAATATCCTAGTAAATACCACTTATAGCATTTTCAGTAAAGAATGATCCCAAATTTCTATCACAGATTCTCTTTATTATTTTTCCCTCAAAGAAATACTGAACTCCTGGTCCAGTCTACACTCCAGACCTATTTTTCTCATCAAAGTGTTACCGAACTGTCTCTTTTACTTAAATTTATTGTCAGAATACACTGTAACAATGCTCTAACCACAATAAATGAGTCACACATCTAAATAAAAATAAAAACCCCAAAGCACACTGAATTCAATGATAAAAAGGCATCCTAACAACCAAAGAAATACTGTCCTTAATTTTTCTTTATTCTTCAAAACCAACTAGATCTAGTGTGCATCTGCTAGTGCATTTTTTTGTGTACTAAGCTTATTTTTTTCCTGACATTTAGTAATTGAAAAATGTTCAAACAAAGCCCTAAGCTTGCTCCTTCTGTCCTCTCACAGACAAAAGGAGTTGCCTGTCCTGTGCTGGTGAGAGCAGCCAAGCAGGAAGCTGATGGCTGGAAGATACCAGACATTGAGGGCCATCCATAGAATGGCTGTCCAGAGGGGGCAAAACCAAGAACGTTTCTGCAAAGTCTCGCTGAACATGGACATGCAGTTCCCAAGATGTCAGACACTGGAAAGTACTGCTGGTGGATGAGGAGAAAGGACACAGATGCAGGTCCATTAAGGGAAGCACTTAGAGGCAAGCAACTGCTCCTCCTCCCATTTCTCAGTTTTTGTGGGTTAGCCATTCCCAAACCCTCCTGCTGCTCTGCATGCCAGGGGGGTTTGTGCTGTTTGCAGAACACCCAAAGCCACCATGAGCAGCAGGCCACACCAACAAGAACTACTGGGGGCTGGCAGCACCTGCCACCTGAGGAGCTCAGCGTGCTGGAATCATTAGGGAACCAGGGAGGTGTTGGCTGGGACCACTGCAGCCTGAAGGACAGACTGGAAAGCAGCACATGGGGTTCAGAGCCACAGCAGCTCACTGCCAGGCCAGTCCCTCTGCTCCTGGGGAACGTGGTCCCAAGCTCACAGAGCGTGTATGCCCACAGACATCCTCATGGACCCTCAACAGCCCCGTGCTGTGAGACAGCAAAGAGCACCAGAGGCTGGTACAGAGCATGACCTTGTGCTTCCCACAGCAGTGGGGGGCACCTACAAGGCACACCAAGCTACTCTCCATCTGTTGGCACAAAATGCTCTTCTGCTGTTTACTCGCTTTCCATTCTACACACCGAACAGTCACTTTGTGTTCTGTGCATACCATAAGAATAATCAGGGCCACCAAGCTCATGGCAACATTTGCCTGCATTTCATTGCTGAAAGAAAGTCAGGAGAGAGGCCATATCCTGTGGTGAGACATCTTACAACACTTTCTAACAGGCAGATTTTAGTCTCCATCTGCAGACAGGACATCAGTGCTCATAATCATAGTGACTCAAATCAACCCACAGATGTCCTAAATTAACCAGATGTCCTCAAATGTGTACTTAAGCACCTGAATTAATAGCCTAGCTGTTCAATTGTCATGATTATTTGAAATCACATGCATGGATGCACAGCACCAAGAAGCCATGTCCAAATTGGCTTTGACCATGACCGTGGCATAAATTCTCTTACAAGGACTGTAGCTTTGCTGCTCCCAGAACTGAATTAGTTATTTTAACTATTTGGAGCAGTTAACACCTCCTTCAGTCAAAACAGGTTGATAAGAAGCTTCAGTGCATCAAACAGATTAAGTTCTGGCAGGATTTTCCAGCAACTGGACTTTCCAGCAACTGAAGCAAGTTCACATAAGAAATGGGTCTCTTATGTATCTGTAAGCCTCCAAGCTTTAAACATAGGTCTCTGGAACAAAACCCCAAGTGCACTCATGCAATGGTTGAAGAATAAATTCTGCTCTGATGAGCAGATCTGATCTTCCCACAGCATTGTTTCCAAGGAAGACAAAACCTCAGGGCTCTTCCAGCGACATCCTTGAAGCTGTCACAGACCCCAGGCCCTCTGCCAAGTTCTCATTACACTGACGCATATAGGTAGTTGAAAAGCCCAAACAACCCATGCAGTATCTCTGGAAGGATTTCATAATAATCTATTTCATTAGTCTTAGCCTTGACAGCTCAGTACGTTGCTGGTGGGAAAAGTGACCTACTACAGGCTACTGAAGGATTTTCTCTGAAATTCTTTCACATTTACCTGAAACATTTTGTCAAATGACTTTAGGAAGTGTTAAAAACTGTTTCTGACCTACTGCTCTTTTAAGACCATAACCTTTCAGTTTGCTAGCAGAATTACAGATTTGTTTCCAATGCTGAATATTGATATTGGTTTATACTGCAAAGAGTCAACAAATGGTTTTTCTCTCTTATGCAGCAGCAAAGATAATGTAGTACATAAAATGTCAAAGGAAATCTGCAGCCAGCATTGCTGGGATTTGCTTACAATGTGTGCAAGACATTGTTCAAGTATTAGACTAATTTACAATGTTCTTTCATACATTCCACCACAAACTAGCATGAAATATTTATATCAGCAATATATCCTATGCAAAGCTGTCTCCTGTATATTGACATTTTCCAGAGAAAGGAATGTGCTTCTTAATTACTGTCATTCCTGAAGCAGATATCTTTATTCCTTACTTTATCACTGCAGAAAAATAATACCCATATTTTACTTTGTTTTGTAAGGACACATGTGTCTAACCCCTAAAGCACAGTTTGAGTTTTAATAATGAAGCTGGATAATGAAATTTTAAAATTTTTATACAGATGTAAATTTCTGCTTTCGAGTAATTTCCTTCTATAAAAATAGTGCAAGCAGGAAATCTGAGCTACCAACAGAGGCAGCTTTGTACATGTGCCTTATGCTGATTCATTAAAGCATAAATCTTTATTCTCTTGTCACCAGAAAAATATTTCATTTTCCATTTAACCTTTTTCACAGGAGAAACTGTGGAAGTAGGAGATAAATCCATCCCACCTGTGAGGTTCTCCTGTCCTACTGCCCTGAGCAGATCACCTCCACAAGGGAATTCTCACCTGCATCCTTCCCAGAGCAAGGGAACAGGTCCTACACCTTCAAGTCTCTAGAGGGGAAATACAGGATACTCTCAATAAGCCTCAAAGTGGGTAAGAATTTTTATTATGTTAAACTTGCCTTTCCTTACCAAGTCCCCTGTTCTGTGTTTTAATGCCTGAAAACTGATCTACGACAATGAAAAACTTAATCCGTTTAATGTGTTATTGGAAACCTCTGAGTGACTCTGCAATGATTCCACAACATTCAGCAACCTCCAAAAGGAATTTATTTTGCTTGTAGTAATGTTAGTTACCCCCTCCTATAAATGCAGTGAGACCCTCAGCAACCCACACACTGTGACAGTCTCCAGCCTCTGTAGGTATCGTCAGTTCTGGCAGCAGCAGCCACACTGATTATTCATTAACGTGGCACTCACAAAATACTGCAAGGTGGTTTTTTATGCTCCCCAAAAAAATGAAATCAAACTGCAGCACATATTACAGAACTGCAGTTCTTTGGCTTTATGGTCTGCTCAACTTTGCTGACCCTAGTTATCTTTAATAAGCATCTTTGGTGAAAAGGTCGACAACATGATTACATCAATGTAATCCAGTGTGGTGCAACAACTTCAGCTTCTTATCTCACAGGGGCCTGTATTTAAGCTACAAACGACCCCCAGGTGATCAAAAGGAACACCCTGCACTGATGCTCCACCATCGAGTCCCCAGTGCAGAGGCGCTTCCAATACCTCCATCACTAAATGAAGCCAGTGGTCCCAAAAATGGCAACTTTGGAGCTGTGGCAACAGGGAGAAGGACCATGAGAGAGAGAGCTGGGATGAGGACAGCCTGACAAGCCCTTTCCAGCAGGAAAGCTGGCAGCAGGGCACAGTCCAGGGGGGTCTGCCAGGCTGGAGTACAGAGCATTCAGGGCCAAGTCAGGCCAAGGAAGGTTAAGTTCCACTGGCATGAAATGTCTCAAGTGCTGTGTTTGTGCCAATGCCAGCAAGATTCCACACAGAGCTGTGCTGGACAACCACGAGCAGCTCAGGAGGTAAGGAAGGCTGACACAGGACCACAGCACACAGCTGAGACAGGGAGACAAAGGGACTGGCTAGCCAAACAGGGGAAAATATCTCTGAACATCTGAGCTGTCTGAAATGCTCACTGTTCTCCTCATGGCCTGGTCTTATCACATTTTGTTTGATGCTTTCCACCCGCATTCTCTCTGTACAACATACCGTTCCCTTGTTATGTTGGCACAGAAAGGAAGGAGACTGCTGGCAGAAAAGAAGTTCAGATCTTTGTCCTGTTCAACACAAACAAAGGATTTTATACCAGACTGATTCACAGACTGTAGGGATGTTTTCCTGTTTTTATTATTATTTGTTCTTGTGCTGATTTTTAAAATATTTCTGTGCAGTCCATATTGCATTTATACAACCCCGTTTATGTAAAAATTATTTTTCTTTGTAATTTTTAGGCAATTAATGTCTAAAAAAATTAAGCTTTTTGAGTAAACATATACATGCATACTCACACAAATAATAAGACAGACTGAAGTACTTTTAGCCACCAAAAAAATATTTTGCGTCAGGATTGGTCCTTACCTGAGAGATGAAGTTCAAAAGACAGATTTCTTTTCAAAAAAGAGATACAATGAACTGTAATAATCAATTATTACATTACTGTAATGCCTTTCAACATCTCTTTTAGTGAAGATCTTCGCTTCACCACAGCTCTGCACATGATTACTGCAAGCCAGTCACCAGGGGGAGGAAGAGGCAGCTCCCAGCAGATGCTCAGCCATTAAAAGAAGTTTTTTGTGTTTTGTCTCTCCCAGGCCACCCAGCCATCTGAGGCACATCTAATGAACTTAATTTATGAAGTCCTAGCAGTTATGAAATGGTAGAGTATTATACACAGAAAACTGTATGTAAAGAATATAAGAATATTCATGTATATATACATGCATATAAGAAAGAAAAAAAAAGAAAATATATTAGCCCAGCTTAAGCACCTAATTCTAGAGTACAACTGAGATTGTGGATCATGGGCAGGTGTCTGGCTAGATGTCTTTGCACACCTGGCACCTGGTATCGGGCAGTAACAAAGCACAATGGTGTTCCCACTCCCTACAACAGAGGATACCGAATGAATCGTCAAATTTCTACAAGTTCCATTGGATCATTCAGTGTGAGACTGGTAAGAAAGGCAAAAGTAATTTTGTAAGTGGCAGAGTACAGCTCACCTTTTGTATAATATTGTCAAAAGTGTAGAATGGTGATTCACCTATTTTTTGTTTTGGTTTGGTTTTCAGTTTGGTTGGTTTCCTTTTAAACAAAGAACTGTTTACCCACAAATATCTAAGACAGTTACCAACACAGTGTGACAATCTACTCCTAGTGTGCAAATGACATATCAAACTCAAATGAAATATGATATTTTTTCAATAATATCAAACTCATGGTTCATCAGAAGATGTGTAATGTCTTGTTAAATCCCGAGAGAAGTTTTTTGTTCCAAATGCACACAACTGTATGATGAAATGGGGCCACAACTGTATCTGAAAAAAAGTTCCAGCAGAACACACTACTTTTTAGCATGAACCAAAGAGAACTTGGAAAAAAAGGAAGCAAATAAATCTTCAGTGTTATTTGTTAAATTAATTTGAATAACAAGCAATAGCTTTCTAAAATAATAAAATATTGGAAGAAGACAATCAAGGTGTTTCTTTTCTACACTGAGGGAAATATTTTTGATGGTTTTTTTTGTTTGTGGGGGTTTTTTGTTGTTGTTGTTGTTGGAGGTTTTTTTCCTTTTTTTCTTTTTTGTATCCTAATTTCAGTTCATTTCCAAGGATCTATACCACAGGCCTGCACATGAGGTAGATATGAAAGTTTCTAATGTCAGAGCGAACAGAGGTGGATAACAAATTAAAACAAAGGATTATAAACAAACTGTCATGATTTTTATGTGACTCTGAGGGATCAAAAATTAGGATTAAGGCCAATGCATAATAAATCACTTGGAAAATGGAATCAGAGGGAACATGTGTGCCCCACATAAACACAAATATCCAATTTTTATGTATAAAAATGAGAGAGAGAGTAGCAAGTATTGCCAACATTGCATTAAAATCTGCATTAAAAATGTCTGATCTAATGCCAAATCTTCATGATTAGCAGAAAGTTTGACTGTTGAGAGAGGAAGATCAAATTCAGATTACTTCTCAGCCTGAGTAAACGCAGGATGAGCATTCAATCTGACATTACAAATAGCCATGATTTCATCATAAATACAGGAAAAATGAAGGACTTCTAAGCCTACAAGAGAATACACACAAGACCAGGTAATCACATCCCTGCTGGATGGGCGACTGCTGTGCCAAACATACTCCCGAGCAGATATAAAGGAACCCATAATATAGCCATGGGGAAAAAAATCAACTCTGAGTTTTATTTCTATTTTCCCATATGGATACTCCTGTGCATTACTGTGAATGAACTGATACTGCAGCCACAAATAGAACAAAATTACAGAGTCAGTGGGGAAACTGAGTCCACTGGAAGCAGTTTGACTAGTTACACTGCACACTTCAGGATTTCAGTTTTCCCAAGATGCAGCATTTTGGTGGTGTCCCAGCTCCTGACTCCAGGGGTTCCACTCTACTTCCCATCAGCACCAGCCCCAGACTGGAGATCTAAACTTCTTTTCTCAGAATATAAAAAACTAACCACACAGCTGATAAGTGCTTGTATAGCTTGATTATCATAGTTTTTCTTGACCAAGGAATGCTTCTATGAGTCAGAGAAACAACCAAAGCAGGAGGCCCTCCTGATCCTGCACTGGGGATCCATGTTAGGTTGCAGTAGCACTGACAACCATCCATCCATCAGGATCCAGCCACAAAGCCTGGGCACAGCACCCTCATCTGCTGAGCACGCAACACCAGAAGAATAAAACCTCTCCTGGAAAAGGAACATTCTGCAAGTTATAGAAAAGGCTTATGTGGATAAGTGCTAGCCTGAGGAACAAATGTATGGTGAAGAGGAAGCCCCAGCAATGCACTTAAGCACTGTATCGCTGGCTTTTAGGAAAAGAAGGTTCTTAAACTTGATAGACACCCTGGAAAAGCTCTCCTGAACAAGGCACTGCAAAAAACGTTAGGCTTTTAGTTGTGGTAATAGAAACCTCGTGTAGACAATTAGAGGAAAACAGTGGAGATTGAAAAGGGCAGTGGCATCTGCCCTGCTCATTACAATGAAATTTACCAGCAGCCTCCTTACCTGGCACCAGGCAAAAATCCACAGACTCCCGAGTCTAACTCCATGTGGAAACTCATCTCAGGACACAGAGCAGACATCTACCAGGAGCCCACAGCACTAACTGGTTCACAGGGTTCCTCTCACAAAGCACAACGAGGCATCAGCAACCACAGCTTACTCGTTCTGCCTGGAGATGGCCAGTGAATGAACCACCGAGAATCATGACTCAAGACAGGCCAGATGGTAAGTGGCACTGGCAATTTAATGACAACTATGTGATCAGACATTATAATATTCAAATGTTTCACAACTCTGGAACTAATAGAGGGCCTCCCTCTGAGAAGAGCACACTGCTAGGGTGCTGGTATCACCCTTTATGGCCTCTCCCCTGGAGTGGTGGAAGCCTCAGAGCTGCTGTATTTCACAGCATAACAGGAGAGAGGAGACATGGAGGTTACAGCTCCAGTCTCCACAGCATCCATCCCAAGAAATTCCTGGTCAGCACCATTAGAGAGCACTGACTTTCTAAATTATTTTTGTTCTCAGTTGAGCAGTTGCCAACTTCAGCAGTGCCACTGGCTACAGAGAGAGCACACGCAGCATAAGGTTTGAGCAGCTCAGGTACAGACATTTACACAGAAGTGCCTCCTGTGCATCTGGGAGTATTAGGGGAACCACTGGAAAAGGAGATGGCTATGCTAATGTCAGGGGCCCCATAATTCACGGAAGAAAATGTAGATTCCCTGCACTGCAAACCTGCTTTTAACTGTGGGCTGTTCTATGGGTGTTCCCCCTGAACAGGTCCCAGAATGATCAGGTCATCTAAAGAGCAGCTGTTCAGCTGAGAGAGACACCCTTTTGCCCCCTGCAGCTGAAGAGATCCGCACAACATCAGAGATCTCCTGATACTTCAAAGCACTGTAACACTTCCTTCAATGCCAAGGCAGATTCAAGGGCTTGCATTCAGTACCAGGTGGCACACTGAGTTTATCAACTTTATCAGCCCAGGCAGGAAGGTCATGCTGAGCACAGTTTGCAGATACAAGAAGTTGATAAAATCAGCAGGCATCACTTCACCAGAGTAAGTCTTCCCTGCCATCTGAGACATGCTACCTCCTAACAAATTTAAGCATGGACACACAGTCCTTTCAAGTAGAAGTGTTTGTGGCCCTTCCTACATACCTGATTTGTTCACTTCATACCACCTAATCAGTTATCAGACAAGGATGAACAGCGTCACCTTGCAGCAAAGCAGGAGCATGTGGCTCTGCTCAGCCTGCAGGGGAAGGAGATTGCTTCCAAACATCAGCCCTTGATGCCTCCTGAAACCCATCATCGTTTAGATGGCCACCAGCTCTGCTTAGTGCTGTTTGCTGTCAGTGTTATTTATCCACTTGAGCTTCTGGCTCTGTTTACACTATAGCAAGTACAGTTTGATACCACTTATCCTTCACAGAAGATGGTTTGGTGATTGGCCAAAGCACAGCCTCAAGCACAAGGACTGACTTGCCTCCTGTATTCAGTGGGTTAAGGCTGCCCCTGTGGGCACCACAAGGGCGGAGGCTTGTGGGTCCTTTAAACTTCAGTCAAACAGCAGGAGATACACATCTTGTGAAAATCTTCCTAAACAAAAACTCTTGAGAAAATGTAGTCCAAAATAAAAAACAGAATATTGTGTATTTACTTCACACCAAACATCACTGGAAGCTGTACACTGGATAAATGCAGTCCAGCATGGCGCCTTCTCTGACCTCAGCCTTCACATCTCTTTATAAACTGGCACAAACAAGACTTACAGGCCTAATTACTTTTGTTGCTAACGACGCATTTGCTTGAAATTGATACAACACACTACAGATCGGGAAAAGCAAAGGGTTAGTTACTTGAATAAAGAAAGGCTGTGTATTATCAAGTGTCCAGCCAGACACACACAGACTCTCCTGGCATGCAGAGTCAGGTCCCAGGGAAAAGACCTCAGTGGCCTTTTCTATTACTGTGTTTTAATAATTTGTTTGTCATGTCCCTTATTCCAACTATCTTCCTCATGTCTGTGCAGAGAGAATGAAGACTCTTCTGGGACACTGGGGTTTTTTGTATGAAATAAGTGCTTATCAGAGCAATTACTTTTATACAATATAGTCTATGAAAAAGAACTGTTCACTCAGTTCTACTTTATCCCTGCACTAAAGATGGAACTGAAAGCAGCACATATGTGAATTTGTATTTCACCAGGAAACTAATCCTTTGCAGACTCTTCATTGTTGTTTACTATCTTGAGCTAACATCAACTTAAACGCAGTTAGTTAGATAACCATCACTCAAAGAAATGCCAAAAACTTTTATATTCTTGTGACATAACAATAAATATTTTAAAAAACTCCTTGCTGAAACATCCTTGTTTTTTGGCAAGGGCCCACCCTGGCTCAGACAGTGGGCAGACACAATGCAGCATGTTCATCGTGGAAGCCAGAAAGGGACTGGAACACCTTACTGCAATAGCCAGTCACAGTTCAGCTCTGCTGCAAAGTGCCCCAGAATTACGTGTACTGTTACAGAGCCAGATGTCTCCAGGGCATGATCTTTCTAAAGAGGTAATTTTTGGCCAGAAAGCTGCAGTTAAAGCACTCTGTTCTCTAAAATCTTTTTAATTTTTCTTGGTTTTTATTGCTATTAAAGTTTAAGGCAGAGGACCTCACTAATTTATAACAGACAAAGACTACTATGTTTTCAGCAGTAAACAAAAAGCAAAACCAGATCAAGCAGGGCCAGGTAACAGATAGTGTGAACAGCCCCCTTGAAAAAGCCATGGTGAAGCGACCTTCTGAGGATGGTACAAACAAAGCACAATCATAGAACTTTATTCAAGCTAAAATCCAAGTTGGATTAAATAGGTATAGCAAGGTGGCTACTTGTTCTACCTACCTGGCTATCACAGCATACACCACAGTGGAGACAGACTGCCATGACACGCAGAGCTTCAACCCATACAGAGTAACACCAAACCACATCAGAAAGCTTCAGGTGTCTGCCCATACAAAGTAATACCCTATTACTTCAGAAAGCTGCAAGCATCTGCCCTTCTTGTTCTTTAGCCCATGAACCCTCATGTTCATGCATTGGCCCTGTGTGCCCCCTGTTCCCTTTGGTGGTTGGTCAGTGCCCCTGGGCACTCCATGGCTCATGGCTGTCAGTGCTGCTCACCTGCTCCTCACAGCTGTGCCCACTGGGGATGAGGCTGGGCAGCAGCCCCACTCCCAACTACCACAAACTGTGTGCCTACACCTGGCCACAGACAAGCTCAGATCCCAGCCCTCTACCCAGACCTGCCCCTCACTTGCCCCATGCCTCCTAATCCAGAGCTCTGGAGCATCAGCGTCCATCCCTCCCACTGGAGAGCACCCAGCCTTTCCCGACACGCAGCCAATTCCCTCCTCAAGCCCACAGTAAAATCCCCGCTCTTGTCTGCCCTGCTCCACATCCTGTGTTGAGCCTCTCTGAAATTGCCCTCCAGGAGCACAGACTGTAAAGTTGCCCAAGTCCCTGTCCCATCAGGACCAGCGGGGTGGGTTATGCATGGTCACATCCACCTGGGTTAGGAATGTCTCCAAGAATGAAGACAGCACAGCCTCTCTGGGCAACCTGCTCTGGGCTCTGAACATCCTCAGAGCAAAGAAATGCTTTCTTATGTTCGGACAAAACTTCTGTTTGGGCATCTGCCTGTTGCCTCTTGTTCCACCACTGGACCCCACTGGGAATCCAATCTGTGTATCCAAGTCCACCTCAAAGACTGCAGCCCCTCCTGGCCCAGAATTCACCATTCCTTTCAATCTCTCTGTCAAAATATTCTTCTGTCTCAACCAGAGATCCTTTATTGTAATAAATTATGCACATTGTTGTGTCCTTGGATGAAAACAAGGATACAAGAATGTGCATAATTTATTTCAATAATGGTACTTAAAGCAGATGGATATATAACTGGATTCTTTTTGTCTTCCTCTTTCCTAAAATCTGAATATCAAGTTTTCTGCATGTCTTTGGAATTAACCTCAAACTGAAACTCAGCCTTAAGAGCTGAGTATTTTTTAGGCTTCTGTAATTTGTCTCAGACTATTCACGTCAGAAAAGTCTTCTGTCCATCACTGCATTTGAGGCAAAAGAACATATAATGAAGTCAGAAAGTTTATATAATAACAGTAACAACAAAAACAATAATAATAAAATATAGATAATATGTACTGTATATATTATAATATATAATATTATAATATAATATAGCAGGAAGCCTTGATCTAAAAGCACAACATTGTGCCTTTTCCTAGTGCAGAGCTACTGAAGGAAAAATATACATCTCTGTGAGGAACATTCCATAGTGAAAACTTTAGCCAACAATTCTCAACTTTTGCCAAATTAAGACTGAAATAATGCTTAGACTGAACTATTTTTAAGAGTGCATAATAAACATATTTTAATACATTAATAAATACTAGCTGTAAGCCATAGGAAGTGTCATTGCTTTCCTCTTTCAGCATCTTGAAAAAAAGAAATTGCAATAGTAACAGGACACTTTTGCAGACCTAATAGTGTAGAAGTAACCATTTCAACTACAGTCTAAGGAAAAAAAACTCATGCAGTGATGGTATGACTAAATGGGCTTTCCATGTCATCAAGCCCAATGAAACAGATTGTGTCAGGGAGTTCTGAAGTTTCTGAAGATAAACAAGGATCATAAGAACCTTTGGTTTTCCAAACCAAGGACTTTTCCATAATGTACTTTGGCGTATTGCATGGTAAATGGGAGAGATAATACTTCAGAACCAAATAATGGTTTATATATTTTTTTTTAATTACTGTACTTTTTATTGTTTCTTGAAAATAATCAGACAACTGTTTAAATTGGTTATTTACCTTTGTTGTGAAACAACTGACAGTTTCTGAATTTCCTTGATTTAAGGCATCATTGACCTCACAGAAAATATTATCTTAATCACATTCATGGTTTTTTTCTTCCAATTGACAGATGAATTAATATGCTGCTGGCAATGAATAAAAACTTTTAATCCTCTTAAGATGCAGCATTTTAGCTCAGGGTGAATACTAAAACCTCGCCTGTTTTAATTTTCTTTCACAATCAGTCAGATCCAGATTTCTGACAACACTGCGGCATCATTTTATTGCTTCTGCAGCAACAAAATGTATTTTTTTATATCTCACCATCACAATTTCACTAAAGCATGCCTTTAGAAGCTCTACAGAGCTGTTTATGATCCCCTTCAGCTGCATGCACCTGGCCTTCAGCTGCCATGGGCTCCCCAAGTGCAGCCACGTGCCCCTCAAAGCCACCTTCTGGCACTCGCCCTCCTGAGCAGCCTGTGGGCAGTCAGGGCTTGGAATGGACTTGGCCCAGCAGAACATGGGGAGCCGTACACAGCAAGACAGGCTGCCCCACACAGAACCTGCTCAGGTCACCACTGACCCTCAGCCACCTCTGCCACCTTCACCCATCTGCAGGATCAGAGTTCCCACTACCCGGGATGTTCCTACTGCAGCACATGTTGTGGTCATGAGCAAATACAGCCTTGGGTCACCTCTGTACTCCTACATACCAGACCATTATGCTGGAAATAACAGAACTACCATATTGTTCTCCAAACAGGCAGAATCCAGCCTTTGGATAAAATAGCCTCTAGACACCAACAGAGTGAATGCATAAGCTATTTTTTCAAAGAGAGTACAGTTCTTGTGGGAAATACAAACCATCCTTTTAAATTTCAATGATGGTTGTAGTTATTTCTGAATGAAGCTTGAAAAAAAAAAAATCTTGATTTAGAGGTGCTGCTTAAATGTAAACCTGAATGCTGCATTTTAAATGACAGCTGCTAGTCTCAAGGCACAAAGGTAGTTCAGGGAAGTGAAGCACAGTCCCACTTCCAGAAGTCCCACAGTCCCAGAAGCACAAAAGGATATGGTTCAGCCTCTGAATTCCCACTGCTGACAGAGAGCTCAACAGGCATCTTTCACACATTCTATTTTGTTCTTTTGTTTGTTTGTTTGTTTGTTGCATAGAGTTTACTGTCTTCAAGATGCCAGCAGGACCTTAAGAAGGCTTCTGCCCTTTTGAAGTCTCCCTACTTCCCCCTACACTCAAAGAGAAACCATTTCTTTTTCCACTTTTATCCCACAACTCTCAAGCTGCCTTTCTATAACTTGCATAACTGATTAGGAAGTGCTGACAGCAGAGTGCAGTGAGCCTCCCAGTGCATCCCCCATCTCCAGACCCTTCCCCTAGGGAACAGCTTCCCAAGAGCCCCAGCACAGTCTCTATTTAAAAGCTTCAGACCCTGCCAGAAGGAGCTGGGTTGTCAAATTTCAAATCTGTGCTCTCTACACAGTACTCAGATGTGTTTCTGCAGTAGTAAATATTAGCTCTCCCTTGAGGCATGCACTTACCTTTTAACACAGCCATGACTGAAACCTTGCACAAGCCTCTTCCTCTCTGTGCTCCTACTCCTCACTTCTAATCCAGACACAGTCTCCTTCTAAGAGAAATAGTGAAGGGACAAGGAAATAGTGGCCACTTGAGGAATGGGGACACAAGCCTCCACGCAGATGGGGTCCAGAGATCTTCATCATCACTATCACTCGTTCTACCCCCACAAAATTCTCACATTATGAGCCTACTTGCATGCCTTGCAGCCCACCTTCACCATTCCAGCATGGACTTGGCTATCCCATTTTTTTCAAATCCCTGATTTTACTCTCACAGGGAGCTAAACCAAGCATATATACATTGTTCTTATCAAAACCCAGGGGGTCTTCACAGGACCCAATGGACAGCAAAGGTCTTGCCTGAGAAATAACAGGCTAATGAAAGAGACTGTCTAGTGCCATCACAGCAGTTGCAATACAGAGCCCTTTCCAGCAAATACTGAAGAACCCAAATTAAACACTGCCGTACTGCTGTGTGGCAGCAATCCACAAAGCAGACTGGGTTCATTTCCCAGGTCAGCAAAGGTTTTCCCTGCTATAGGGATGTACTTGAATTTGCAACACCATTTAATCTAAAATCTTCATGAGACTGCAGTGGAGAGCTTCAGGGAACAGGCTCTGCTGAAGAGCCAGAGACCTGGTAATCAAAGTGCACTGCAGGGGAGAGACAGGCTGAGGTGTGAGCACAAAAGAATGTCAAGAGATGGCAGAAGGTTAACAGAGTAATATGGCCGTGAGCATCAGCCATCCCTCTGTGTGCAGCCACAGCTGCCTGAGCCACATCCTGTGACCGAGGAGAGCATCAACAACAAACCTCCTCTGCTCCCCATGGCTGGCAGAGGAATTTTCCCACAGTAAAGATCACATTCATCGCTCTGTGTCAGGAACAATATTGCACTGTAACAGCCCTGGGGTTCCAGCAGATGGAAGAACACATTCAACTTCAACCTCAACAAACTCTGAGCTGAAATGGTGAAGTGCAATGCTCCTTTGGCTGCACTACAGTACAGCAGATTTTATACCTGTTACCCACATGGCCAGCACAGTGGCATGAACTCAAATGAAGAATGGAGACTAAATCTTAATAAAAAGGAAAAAGGACAGAAACCCCCAAGCATCAGATAAATAAAAGTGTCTGAAATTTATGGATGTATATGATTAAAACAAAATTTAAAAAAACGAAAATAAATAAAGAAGTAAGAAAAAGAAGAAAAAGAAACACTGAAAAAGAATTTGAAGGGTTTTTTTGCCTCTACAGTCTGACAGATCTGTCTGTGGGAAGGGAATACGGTGATGGCCAGGCAGACAACATTGCAAACATCACTGCTTTAAAAAAAAATAAACAAATATTTCCAAATATTTTTCCAGGGTTCTTCCTTTCTTTTTTTCCTACACTTCCCTAGTATGTGTCAAAGCTTACATCCTCTTAAGAACTACACTATTCTTATGTGTGATAGTCACTGTTATTTTTCTTCCTATGTATTTTTCAAGTCATCTTTCTCAGCATTCATATGAGTACAAGATTTCACAGACACTCTTGGTTTTTTTTTCAGTCTGGGACCACTCTCTGTCTTCTCACAATCTTTATAGCAGGAAAGCTGTAGTCTGCACAGACAGGAAAGCATAAATTACACTATGACAGCTTTATAAGACTAATTCTAATAAATATCTCTCAGTAGCCTCCTATTCACAGTCTCCCTAGAAGAGCAGAAAGGGATTTTTCTGCTGGCAGCATTTTCAACTGCATCAACATATTTCATGAAAGTGCATGAACTTCAGCAACACTTTGCCAAGGAAGCCCAGACAGACTTGCAAACCAGGAGACATGAGGAGGACCCCTCAGAGCTCCTGGCAGGGCATTAGCCTGGGCTAAGACAGACCGGAGACTGGACCCTATTTCAGGACCAGTTGCATCCAATCTATCTTTTTTTTAGCTCAAATCACTGCAGGTCAGCCCTTGATAAAACCTTCTTCCCACTGCTTTGGCCAATTCAGTAGACCAGGAGCCAGGCAAGGCAGAGCTCGTGGATGTGAAGCTGCATCCGTCCCAGGATGCAGCCACCAGGACTGGCAAACCAGCTGAGCCTAACTCACTTCCCAAAGGCACGTGGTGTTTTCTTGAATTGTTTCATGGTGTTTTGTTTGGGTATTCAGAAAATCCAAAGCACCGCTTGAAGATCTTTTCATTTAGCCAGGACCTTTAGACATACCTTTGTTTCACCTCTACCTACTGCCACTAGATTTTTATTGAGAAAAAAAATGCACTGCAGACAGAAATTACAGCCTGAAAAGAAGTAGTATCCAATGGTATCAAAACCAGCTATGCCATGTGCTCTGCATGGAGTACACACATTTTTCTTTCAGTTATCCTTTCATGATTGTTAATTTCCCCATTATGACTGTTTCAAAAGGATTTCATGTCTTATCTGCATGTTTTTATTTGAATATTGGTTCAGCTGTGTCATTGAAATGTTTAGAAATCCAAGCACATTTTTCAAAAGTTATTCAGGAACTTCTTTATTTAAGTACCATTGACTTTTCTTTAAAGTCACATCACTTCTGCAAATAGGATTTTGATGCATGATGATACAAAAGGAAATTGAGAACATCCTCATTTTGGAGACATTAAACAGTCCAACACTGACCCACATGCACATCATTTGTTAGCAAAGTCTTTTATTGCTGATATTCAAGAGAATGCTGTGGAGAACAGAGAGGTCTTGTGTTCATGCCTGTTTAAATCACACAAACCATGAAAGTCTGGGATTAAAACCAGAGGCTGAAGGATGATATCCAAAGGCTAGAAGCTTTAAGTACTAAAGCATCTCCTGCAACACTCACAAGAGTTTCTTCATGTGTTTCATTTGATATGGAACATACCAAATTATGGCTTTTTACCCTTAGACAAACTCAAATCTCTATATCAAAACCTGATTACAAAATAAATAAGACTCAAATGAGCAACATCGGAAGAAAAAGAAAACCACTACATGGAAATGACAATTGATCTGGTCGTGGAGTTCTTGTCATTTCATCTGTTAACTCTCCTTTTCTGATTATATTGAGAATTGCATCGACTTTAAGAAATACTGAAAAAGTCTTTTAAGCTTTTCCCTTATGCAAGATGTGCAGCTGGACTTCTTTGGTCTCCATGAAATGCCTGTACCCAGTATCCCTGCACTTTTCCTTTTCAGCACAAGTACAAAGTATATAACCCCACCCCTGCTTTTTTTGTTGTGAAATTGGAACATGCCCAACATTTTTTCCTCAGTAGACAATTTATTTTTAAATCCACAGCTAAGAATGCAATGTAATATATTTGAAAACAAATGTTCTTAGTCATGATTTCCATAATATTTCAACCCCTTCACAGGAAATATTATTCACAACACCAACAGAATAAAAACCAACAGGTTTCTACTAGCAAATGTCCACAGGTTTTCATTTCAAATCTCAACAACAGTAAAAAACTGCTGTAATAAAAACTTAGATACTGAGACTGATTATTTGCATTAGCACTAGTCATCAGCTGGAGATCTGTCTGGAAGGCACAACTTATTTCAGTGTGACATAGCTGATCAACTACTGAAATGAATGCTTAAATTATGTTGTCCATGTTAGGAGCATGACAGACCTAAGCTGTGAAATAAGTAAAGTTTAATATTTATTAGGAGGTATTATAGGTCTAAAACAAATTTCTGAAACAAATTCTCATTCATGGCAACTGGCCTGTTATGGTAAAGAAGGTTTTTTTATCTCAGATGAGTGATAAGGTCTCCTATACCATCATTTCCTGTTCTTAAAAGCACATCAAACATGCACAGAAAATGAGGTTAAATGACTGGTGCTTCTACCAAACTAGTTTGTTCTCCTTATTTTTCCACATACCACTGATAAATAAAGATATATTTTGTGTCAGCAGTAAGGGAGAATATATGTCAGCTCTGAAGTGTCAGGTTCAAATTGTAAGATTTTGCAAATTAAGTTTTTATAAATGCCAAGTCCATGGACCTAGACCAAGAATCTGTGCAGGCAATTTCAGGAAATATTCCTTGGTTCCCTGATTATTGCATTACAATTTGGTACAAAAGTGCTCCTGCCAAAAAAGCAGATGAAAATCTTCATTGCACTTAGTGATTTTGTAGAAAATGAGATACTGCATTGACTTAATGTATCTCACTGTGCACAGCTGGGGAAAAAAATAAGTTGCAAATTACTACAAATAAAGTTTCATTTAATTGCTGCACTTCTTTCCTTTAGTTGAATTATTACTTTGACTTTGCTTACTGTTATGACTTTTTATTTTTTGGTTCTTTCTACTAAACCAAGTAGGAATGGGCTGTATGTGAAATGTTGCTATGTCTCCTACAAAATTATTCTAAAATACATACAACTTAGCAGAAACCAAGAATTCATGACCAAACACGAACACATATTTTTAATTCATGTTGCTGTTGACATCACTATGAGCCGATCAGACCATTCAGGCAAAAATGTAACAAGATAATGCCCTATGGAATTTAAAAACTAAGTGGCAGTCAAAACATAAAATGGTCTGACCTCTATTAAGCATTTTCTCTCAACTCCATTAAGAGGTTAAAGGCAGTTAAAAGGACACAGTTTTCTAAAATTTGCCTAACAGAGGCAACATGTGCAGAATCATGGAACATGTCAACATCATGGCTTAGAAATTATATTCTCCAACTTAGTTGCCCAGCTAAAACCAAGCTGCCTCTCACACCTTCAACTGGAAGAACTAAAGGCAAAGATCATGGTTCAAGATAAAAAACCAAAATTACTGGAAACAGGAATGAAATTAATAAACAACAGAAACAGCAGCAATATTAGTAACAAAAGGCATAAGACTAAGAAACAACTTACACCTCCTTACCTTTTCTGGACAGAAAGTAACCCCTTCTCTCCTAAAGAGAAACTGATTCCCTTTCTCCTGCCCCTGGCAGTCTCATGAGATGGTGCTGAATGACATTTGGGCCTGGCCAATCCCAACTACTGCCAAACATTTGGGCCTGGCCAATCCCAACTACTGCCAAAAATTAATCCTGGCCAGAACCAGGACAGTCTGATGTCCAAAAGCTAGAGCTTTGCTTGTCCTGCTAGCACTGCAGTTGCTGAGTGGAAAGAACAGGATTAGAAATTACAGCACACGTGACAGTATTTGCAACAAAGAGGATCCAAGCCTTTGGGTAGACCTTACACATCCACAGACCACAGCCTTTTTGAGTACCTGCTGAGAGAAGGACATTCATCTCCACGGCCACAGAGCTCCCAAGGATACCTACATTCCATGGCATTTTAAACAACAAAAACAATTCTACCTCCACTGTTACTTTTTCAATTAGATTAATTCAGAAAACGTATCTGTAATCACTGATGAACAAGCTCTCACCTCATATTCCTGCCAGAGTCCAGTGTTTTCAGACCCAGAGCTAAAAACCAAGTTTCCTGCAGCCCTGTGTATTTAAGGCAGATGTCTCCCAGAGAAGGAGTATGAATGTGCCACCAACCAATTAGTACTGACATGGACCAATCTATCCAAGGGAACTGGCTAAACAGAACATTTCTAGTCACAAATGTCTTCCCTTGAAAAACAACATAAATCCAGCACACCCTACAAGGTGGAACTCATCCCATCCAAGAGCCTTGGGTTCACCCAAAACCCCAAGGCCCAGCAGTCCTCTTGCCTCTTGTCATTTTTGTCTGTTTGGATGAAAGATCTAATCTGTATGGATCTCCTATTTCTCTTACTGTTCATACAGTTCATAGAGCAGAAATCCAGCTTGGCATATAAGCATGGCTGGCTTCCACCTCACTGCACAAGGACACATTCTAAAGTCCTGGGTCTCCCTGGCAGAAAACAACTGCTGGTTTGCTGTGCCAGAAAATCTCTGGTCCTGGCTGCCCACGAAGTATTACATCTGTGCTGAGACAGAAATGGTGTGAATCAGAACACCATTACAACTATCAATGGTTTTCATACAGCAGATGGATCATAACTTCATAGGAGGATGTATCACATATGGTTACAAATACATCTAAAAGCTCCTGAGATCCTCACTTATTTGCAAATAACAAAAAAGTTACAGTGATTCCTTAGGTTTCTGCTTCTCTTTAATGCTAAAGATTTAAAATTTTTAAGATCAAGCACAGAAAGTATAAAGAAGACAAATACCTTGTAAAAACCTGTTAACCTAAAATAAATCCCTATGTACTAATTTGAGATAGAGAAGCAGGATTTTTCAAACACACCTACTGTTTGAAATCTCTTCCAAGATTATGAACTCTTGTGAGTCCATAAAAGAAGTAGCAAGTATTGCATACTTCTTTTATGGCTTTAGAGAAAATGAGTAATGGAAAAATTCATCAAGTGTCTACATCATACAAATTAGTCAAACCACAACACACAGTTAACATATTGTTATGGGTGAAACATTCCTGTGTATGACTTTACAACATTAAATATGCACAATTATTTGGATAATAAAGTGTAAAACACCTTGGTACCTTGTTTGTGAAGATTTTTCAAGGAGTCCACCACCTTGCCATGGGCAAGGACCCCTTTCCACTAAATCATGTTGCTCAAAAGCCCATCCAACATGGCCCAGGACACTTACAAGGATGGGGAATCCACACCTTCTATGGGCAGCCTTGTTCCAGTACCTTCAACACAGCAAAAATGTCATCCTTATACTCAAAGTAAACTTACCATCTTTCAAGTTAAAACCACTGCCCCTTCTCCTGTCACTACATGCCATGGTCAAAAGTCTGTCCCCATCTTTCCTATAAGCCCCCTTCATGAGGTCCCCCTGGAGACTTCTCCAGGTTAAACAACCCCTGC
This sequence comes from Zonotrichia albicollis, assembly GCF_047830755.1. Lineage (NCBI taxonomy): Eukaryota > Metazoa > Chordata > Aves > Passeriformes > Passerellidae > Zonotrichia > Zonotrichia albicollis. The sequence continues at coordinate 59,853,316 of NC_133822.1, read as the reverse complement.
CTTTTCAGCCTTTCCTCACAGGACAGCTGTTCTGGCCCCAGAATGAGACATCAGAAGTGACTCCCAAATCCATCATGTTTATTGATCAGACATTGGAAGGAGTTTCATTTCCATCTCATGGATGTTAAAACTCCCGTAACATGCACACAATGACAGATGACACATGGTACACGGAGGAAAGAAACCAGGCTCTTGGAAGGCAAAGATACACCCCAGAACATCGAACCACTGGTTTGCTCCTGTTCAGCTACATCACTAACTTCAACTCAATGACCTTCCTCTGTGCCACATGCTATCTCCAAATTTCAAAAATCTTGACAAAACTACATGATAAGAAGCAAGATTCTGAAGCAATTTAAGTAAGCTGTTCAGATAGTTGAGTTCATAGAAGTAAATAGATTCTGACAGATACAAAAGCAATGACCAAATTTAGGTTTTTTGCCAAGAAATCTCTCCTTCTTAGTTCACCACCTAGCTCCTCATCAAACTTTGCAGCCTTTGCCTAGGAGTTTGAGCAAGGAAGACATTGAATTCCTCAGACTTTGCTTTCAATGACTTGAAATCATAGAGTCATAGAATATCTTTGGTTGGAAGGGATGGCCAAGGATCATCAAAGTCCAGCTCCTGAGCTCCTCAAATTGTCTTTGCAACAGCCCATGGTTATCCTCAAGTGTCTGCCAGCTTGGCCTTGGTCTCCCAGTGTAAGTGATGTTGGATTTCCTCTTCTGCTTGTCCCAGAGGACACCAATACCTACTCATATCCACCTTTTACTGCTCCCCAGATTGCCAAATGCGGTTCAGATGGCAGGGCTTGCCACCTTTCACTACCTACAGACCTCCAAGAGAACCTCGAAGGCATGAAAAACTAAATCTGACAGGATTTTTAATATATAATGTTTTACATTAGCCAGAGGAGCTATAGAATTCAAGCTTCTGGTCAGTCAATGCCCTTCTGTTTCCATTTACGGTTAAGAATGCAAAAACTTGATGGTAATTTCTTTCCCAAACTCTCCTCAGCCTGTTCCAATTTTGGGACATAATTCAGTCTAGTCAAAAATATTTTAAACAATGTGGTTTATTTATAATCGGAAAAGGCATCTTAGTAATCATCAAAATTACCAGAAGTTACTAAATTTAAAACACAACGACAGCATTTTCTTCTCTCCTCATACAGAGCAACAGACTGAGCACAAAATCTAAGCCCTGCTGTACACAGCTCAACAGAATTCTTTCCCTCTCCCTCCAAGAACAGCTGCAGACAGAGGCAGAAAAATAAACCTTTTAAGGTTCACTAACCAACCAAAATGTGGTATTAGGAATGGCAAGGAATATGAAATAAGTAATCTATTTTATGTATTGTAGTTCACTCATACCTTATGAGTACTGTCACCTATCCAAAACCATGACTGTGGAGGGAGATGTAACCATGTTAATACAAATGGTAAGATTTTTAGAAAATCAGTATTGCTTATGTCACATAAGAGTTAAAAGAGAAAGGATACTGCAAGTGTCTGTAAAATAAAGAAGCAGAATTGCAAAAAAGCAGCCATTCAACAAGATAAGGGACAAACAGAACTGTACAAGACAGGAATTCACTAAACACATCATTTACTTGCAGCAGTCAGTATGGTAAGATGCTGCTGAAGTCAAAAACTATGAAAATTCAAAACTGGAATTATAGTAAGACTATCTATAAGCGTGTAAAAATGCAAGCCAAGTAGCAAACTCACATGAGAAAGTAAGCCAGAAATGAAGGAGGGGCAGATCATAACTGCCACCTGCTCAGTGAAAGTTATTTTCCATTGTTTGCTGAATCTGCATCTGGTATTACCTATTCTTAAGAAAAAAAATGCACAACCCCCATAAAAAACAGCAATCTGTCCACATCTCCCCTAAAGCAACACCAGAAATGCTGAGTGACTTCACCACAGAGGTTTTTATGTTCTGTAGTTTCTGGAGCACAGCTTGGTTGCACATACAAAACTCTCAGAAATATCAAGAACACATAAGAACCCTTGGTTTCCAGGGTGCTGGTGTGCCTGGCTGGATGCCAGGCACCCACCAAAGCTGCTAAATCACTCCCCTCCACAGAACAGGAAAATATAAGCAAGGGTTCATGAGTTACGGAGTGGGAGAAATCACTCACCAAATACCATCACAGACAAAAAAGACTCAACTTGGGGATATTAATGGAATTTATTACTACCAAAATCAGAGCAGGATACTAAGAAATAAAATAAACCTTAAAAACATCTTCCCCCCACCCCTTGCTCCTTCCCAGCTCTACCTGCTCCCCAGAGTGGCCCAGGCAGACAGAAAATGGGAGTGATGGTCAGTTCATCACCTGTTGTTTCTGCCACCATTCAGGGAGAGGAGTCCTGCCCCTGCTCCAGCCTGGGGGTCCTCCCAAGGGCAGCAGTCCTCCCCACATTGCTCCACTGTGGCTCACTCTTCCCCAGGGTGCAATCCTTCAGGCACAGCCTGCTCAAGTGTGGGTCCCCCATAACATCACAAGCCCTATCAGGAAACCTGCGGCAGCACGGGTTCCTCCCTCCTGGGTCTGCAGCTCCCTTCCAGGAGCCTGGTCCAGCAGATTTCCCACAGGTTCACATCCTCCTCTCAGGCACCCACCTGCTCCAATGTGGGTTTCCTCCAAGGGCTACAGGGGCAGAGCTGCTTCACCATGGCCTGCACCATGGTCTGCAGAGAAATCTCAGCTCCAGCACCCGGGGCAGCTCCTGCCCTCCTTCTCCACTGACCTTGGTGTCTGCAGAGCTGCTCCTCATATTCTCACCCCACTGTTCTCTAGCCACAATTACTTCTGTGCAGTAGCCTTTTTTATTTTTCTCTTAAATCTGTTACCACAGAAGCATTACCTCCATTTCTGACTGTCCTGGCCTTGGCCAGCGGTGGGTCCAGCCTGGAGTGGTGGGTCCACCTTGGAGCTGGCTGGCATTGGCTGCCAGACATATGGGAATGTTCTGACAGCTTCTCAAAGAAGCCACCCCTGTCGCCCTCTGGCTACCAAAACCTGGCCATTCAAACCTAATACTTACAGAGAAATACTTGAGAAATTCATCAATAAATCAGGCATTTGCCTGTTCCTTTCATAAGAAGAATTATTTTTAATTTAAAAAAGACACAGTAAGCCCCACTAGTATTTCACATTCACTTACTTGTTCTTAGCTGCAGCTGTTACAATACAATTGGGCTATTAAAAGTATTTACACAACAAAGTATTCCACATTCAAACTCCTTCTAATTCTTCTGACCTAGCCATTGCTGTTCAGCATTAGAAGATGTACTAAGCTAAGGAAGGGCCAAGGGCTTGTCTACCAAAGCAGCTATTCTTGAAAAGTCATTGCACTCCCAAATATTTATACCATGTTAAGTGCAAGAGGAGACAAGACTTGAAAAGAGACATAGGAGATGACTTGCCAGAAGAGAACACCTATGCCTATGCCCTTGAAATTCAATGTGAGTTGCTGGTAATCATACAAATTTGTTTTCTTGTATTTTGTCTTTCAAATCTCTCTAGAGTTAGGGTCCTGCCTTGAAAGACACCAGAAAATGTTTTATTTCATTTATGAATATCTGTCATAAAAGCTGGTCACACGTGAGCCTGCCCTCACGAGAACACTTTACAGAGAAAAATTTTAAGTACTTCAATTGCTTGTACCTACCATGCCTCATTAGAAGTCTCTTTACCTTGTGGTTCATTTACAACAAGCCACACACACAAAAAAATCAATCCAGTAAGCGCAGAACAGATGGAAAGCTAGCATTACAAACCCTTGAGACCCGTTCAGCACTTGGCAACCTACTGCAAACCCTACCTGCAATGCTGCTTTTCATCTTTTATCACTTAAATTTTATCTTTGGTCTGTCTGGATGGCAACATAAAGGTGGGAGCTAGCATTTAACACACAGCCATGCAAAGACCAGGCACTTAAGCACCAACCTAGTTGAAATTTCCCAAATAAGCTCATGGACAAAATCTCAATGAAGGAGACGTGCTTTCTAGAGGCTCCTGATGCTGAAGAGTCTGTTTGAACTGTCTGATCAGTTTTAAACACATACATTTTTAATAATGATGTTGTGTACACACAAAATATCAATTGCAGTCCAGAGAAAGAATATAAAGCAGCTCAAGAATAAACTGAATGAGCAGAACTAGAATTTGATTGATTTGATTTATAAAGGAACAAACTTGTATACAATTTTTTTATCAAGGCAGACATAAGCATCAAAGGAAGGCAGTGATTTGTTTCCTGAAAAATCATGATAAAAGATTCCAAATGCTAAAATAAGCAACATGCATATTCTTTTTTATGAGATTCGTATTGAAACAAAAGGGACATTTTAAAAAAGTTTCATCAGCGTCCATGGTTACAGACTCCTGAAAAGATCAGCTCTACTGGGGGGCAAGGATACACAAAAAACAATGTACACCTTGAATTTGTTTCTACATATACAAAACAAACAACAAAGCTATGTCTGCATGTATACACAAATGCTCGGACAGACACGAGATCTATCTAATAACAGCTGGGGAGGAGACAAACCTTCAGGAAATAAAGATAATTTTGCTGTTTGTACAGAATAAGTCAGCCGGAGTCAGACACACGTTACACCACAACAATTAGCACAAATTTTCCAGAGCCTTAGAAACTACTTTATGTCTGTAAAAACACTTTATGTCTGTAAAAACACTGCCTGAACAGTTGAGGCAGTGGGTGGAATAAAGGCAGGCAGGCTGGTATTACTCACCTCCTCAGCACCTCCACGTAAACTGTCCTCCCTGCCTTAAAGCCTGCAGCCTGCAGGAGCTTGGGCACATAAATGCAGCACCTAGCACCACAACTGGTTTTAACTTGCTGTTTAGCTTATTTTGTAGTAGTCACTTTAAGAAAACAAATATGAGACACCTTCAGTCAACAACCAGTCCTGCATTTTCAATTTTTTGTCCTATTTAAAATAATCCAGCTTTATGACAGTCATCATGGTTCTTTCAGCTTTCTGTAGACTGAGATTTACATGTCATGTACCTCATCTTTCACCTTACCTTGTCAAAGCCATCTACAGGACCCCCTCCCAAGCAGAATTCCGAAGCTCAAGGGTGGGACTTAACTTTGCCTTACAACTACAACTACATCAGTTGTAGGATGGCCCTACAACTTTATTTCTTTATTTCACGGGACTGTGTCCCAGGTAGCACCTCCCCTCTGCGGGTGACACGATGCAACGCAGGGACAGCGCAGGGAGGGACAGCTCAGGGTCCCCACGGGCAGTTGGAGGGGCTCCCCACACTATTTCAGTGCAAGGGGCTGTGGCCGCGGGTGCATGAGCCTGCTCGTGGTGCCCTTGGCCATTCCCTGACCCGCAGGCACCCCCCAGGTTTGTGTCAGACTCCGTTGCCCACAGGCCCGGCCCAGCCGCTCCCTGCCCGGCCTGAGGCCGCGCCGTTAAAGGGACGATGCCCTCTAGCGCGAGCACGGCACACGGCCTTTTCCACTTCTGCCACACTGCTGAGCGTCACACGCAAAATCTACTTACAGCAGCTGAGGCAAGACACGGTGAAGGGCTGGCTCAAGCACTAAGGAAAGGACTGAAGGCAACCACCAAAGACAAGGGGAAAAAAAAATTGTACAAATCAACAGCACAGAACAAACTCTGATCTCACTGTTCCCAGCTGAACAGCAACCATTAGAAAATGGACATGACTCAAATGCCAGTGCACTGGCTTCTAGTCAGTTTCTGCATCATAAACATCTTGCGTATCAAAACTACAATTTCAAATTCAATGAATCCTTTCTACTAAATTTAAAACTGTATCATGCCAAACAGTAGGGTTAACTGTCTCTTTAAGTAAATATGCCATTTATTTTGTTCACTATAAATTAGGAACAGTACTCAAACCTCAGACATTTCCCCTCCACTGCCACGCAGTGCTGGTGATCATCAGACCAGAGGGACCTGTATTTTAACAACACTGAGGATCCGAGTCAGCCAATGTTGTTCTTGCTGAACTACAGCATTCACAGAAAGCAAACACCATAACCAGATTTGTTTAAACTGGCACATATTTTAGGTTTATTATTATTTTACAGTATTCTCACATCTCTCATTAATATTAACTTTTATTCCAAACTGACAGCATAACTTCCTGCAAAGGCTACGGCTGTGATGTGCAGAATTACACTAGCATATGATTAAAAGAATACTGTGCCATTACAGATGCACTTAATACATTGTGTATCAGATATTAAATGCTTTTTTTTCAGTTAGCAAAGCATTGTTTGATTTATTACTATGCTTAGTATAAAGAGTACATTAATAAGTACATGTTAATAAGTAAACTAAAGGCTGACTAAAGCATAAGTAATTAAATGTCCCAGGTGCTTCTGAAAACATTGTCTTGCAGATATAACTCCAGTCTATATGTTAAAAATACATATCCCAAACAAACTAATCTTGCAAACTGGAACAGAAAAGACACTTTTAATGAGAATTTATCTTCACCTCAAAGACCAAAGACAGATAAAACCTGCCTTCTGCATATAAATAAAAACACATCCTGAGAACTGGGGGGCCCACCAGACACATCCCTATCTACTGCATCAGCACCATGGGTTTTTGATGCTTACACAAGGAGAGAGTTTCTGAGGGACTAAGCCCAGGAGCTCACAGCCTTAGCCTGCAGTGCAAGGCTTTGCAAGGGAATGTGGGCCACCGTGGGTACCACCAAGCTCCCTTGCTCCTAAAACAAAGGCATTTGTGAGAAAAGGCTTTATAAAATTTCATCATTCCCAGCATCCTTTTCCCTTAAATGCTTCTCTGTCACATTAGATTAGAAAAGGAAAACAAACATGAATGCAAACAAGAGAGATTTTGGTTGGCAGGCTTCTCGTTATTCATTTACTGTTTATTATTGATTTTTGTGCCCGTGCAGAAGGATCACATGTGCACTGGAAAGAGGACGATGGCAATGCACAGAGGGCTGTGTATACCAGGGAGCTCGTGGCCAGAGCAGCTGTCTGTGGGCTCTCTGTGGCTGGTTTTTGGATTGTTGGTTGTTTATTTTAGACTGAGAAAGTCTCCAGTGTTCAGCCTGGACTAAAGCACAAACTCCAGCTCTAGGGGTCCACTGCCAAGATGCAAAGGGGTCCTAACCCAGAGTGGAAGAGCTGAGAACTTGGGTGATCCCCGGGGTGGGAGCTGCCCTCCCAGTGAGCCAAGCTGGGTCGGCATTCCCAGCCACGGAGCCCCCTCACAATAAGAGAGCAGCTGCTCTCCCTCACACCTACAGACATGACAGGCCACCACAGCCCTGCAGCACAGCCAGGAGCATGGCAGCACCCAGAGCCACACTCTGCTGCCGTCTGGCAACTTCACTGCACCTAGGGAAGAACAGATTTGTAAGGAGGATATTGTAGGGTATTTATTTCAGGCCTGTATTACTGGCTCACCTAAAGAAAGCTGCAAACAATGCCAATGAGTCCTGTCCACCACTGACTCTGCACCCCAAATGATAAATGTGTAGCCTCAAACACAAGGGGGACAGCACTGTATTTTATTACATATACATTACTGACATAAATATAATAGATAATTAAATATATATCAATATACTTTGTATAAATCACATATGTTATTTTCACATTAATTATTAGTTATTAATCACATAACATATTTTATGTTATTACTGTATATCTTGCTCAGAAACAAAAATAAAAACAATCACCCAATAACAGTATTGCTCCATAATCAGTCATTACCAGTTTGAATGTGGCCTGAAGAAAAATTGGAATTCTTAGACCTACCTGACTTACAGAAGAGTAGAATAGTACTTGAAGCACCCAAAGTTTTCAGTGAGTGATTTATTAACTACTGGGTTTGGCTTATGTCGTGCAAAATTCATCACACTGTCAGAAAGCCTACGATACCTTGTAAAACTGAAAATTTATATTACAACTTCACGAGTTATAAAAATGTGTGGCAAGAGAACTGATTAAAAAGTTTGAAACATAAAAGCAGTTAAGAAACTTTGCAGATTAGGTTTAGACAGGTCAACTTCTTTTCATGCTAAATGCCTTTATTTAACCTGCATTGTCATCAGTTCTCAGTGTCTTGATACCTTCATGTTTCAAATCCAGGAAGGCAGCAAATGTGCAAGCTTATTTCAGATTGCTGGGAGGTGTATGAGAGTCATTCATGCTCTGTAACCTCTTCTATCAAGAGTAATGTAAAAAAAAACTCTCGGGGCAACATTATCATTTCCGTAATTCAGTAGAAGCTTTACCAGCTGCTTCAAGGAGACTAGAATTGCAACACAGACTTTCACAAAACAATAATGGAAAGTTAATTTCAATTTCTAACTCATTATACCAATCTATCAGCTAAGACCTTCAAATAAAGCAATATCGGCCCTGTACAAGTAACACCTGCAAGACTGGGGGCGTTCAAAGATTTCCCTCTGCTTTGGTGAGGACAAAAGGCAGAGAAATAAAACTATATCTGAAAAAGTCAGACTAAGTCATAACTTAAGATCTGTATAATAGATCACAAACCACATCCAACAAACCAAGAGTATTTCAACAAAATAAGTAAAGACACAGCAAGGTAGAAAGCAGGATATGGTAGTTTCTAAAGTGAATACTTATTACATTTTTGAATGGGAACAAGACTGCTGAATGTGGGGAAAAAAAGTAATTAAAGAGGAAGAAAAGAGACACTGTGACAGGAGAAAGTGAGATATAATTCAAAGGACTTAACATGTTCAAGACATGGTTGAGTGTAAGATTAAGAGAATGCACAGAAAGCAACTTGCTGAAGGAAATTACATTCGTAAAAGGAAGCCCCATATTGAGACAGTTTTAATAAACTGTTCAAATCCCTCAAGTTATGCCAGAGTACTTCATATTTCTATTTTTAAAATGCAGGCCCAAGCTACTGAGAATTTTTAGGATAACAATAAATTAAGCAGTTGAGGTACACAAAAAATTAGGATGAAACACAAAACAAATAAATCATGCCAGAGCAATCAGATGTGCCTCTTTACTGAAAATATTCAGTTCTCTTACCAAGAAAAATGTGTAGCTCTAAACTGCCTGGATTTCAGTCAAGTACTGACAGTGTTGAAGAAAGCTAGTTAAAACAGGAGATGGAGAAACCTGCAGCCAGTCTGGACGGTGTGGAGAGCACATGGAGCTGCCAACTGAGCCTTACAGAGAATTTTCATTACCAAAACCAGGAGGTGCAGAAGGCACCTGGCATGAGCTGCCAGGGACACCATATCAAAGTTAATGGGGCAAAAGGCAAGGAACCAGCAAGGAAAACTATTTTCACTGGAAGGTGAGAAGGATTAATTACCCTATATAAGGCAGTTGGTGAAGCCTTACCTTGGCATATGATGGAGAGTGTACAAACCCATTTATGAAATGGCCAGAAAACTGAAAGAATAAAGGGGCTGCTACTACCAGCAGAATCAAGGACATCCTGCAGTTTTAGAAGAACAAATTAGGACAACCTAATTGATTCAATCTTATAAGGGATGGACAGGCAGGAAAAACCCCACATGAGTGCACTGGGAACCAGTCCTCATGGTGCTGCTGCTGCTTCTGCAGGTAAAGGAGAGAGCAGTCACGAGCACAAACATGTGCAAGCCAGCCACAAATACATCTAAGTCAGAGTGAGAGCAAAGCTTCTATCCATGAGAATTATCAAGTTTTGGAAAAAAGTCTTTCAGTGCAGCAGTTTATGGGAAGATAATGTAAAATATGACTGAGTGCTGGAGTCAGGACACAGAGAAGCCTGTACACCTCTCCAGTGGCACAGAGCACAGCCCCAACATATTCCTCACAGGAGAGCATCAAGGGTGGAAGCTCCACCTTCTGTGGACCAGCTGACAAAACACTCTCAGCTGTAACACAGGCCAAACCCTCCTGGCCAGGTCAGAGAAAATCCTGAAGCTTGGACACCTGAGAAAACCCTGGAGCAAATCAGAGCTCTGTGGAACTTCTGTTCCCCACAAGACTATGTGGCTTTTGGGGTGACTGCTAACACAGCTGTCATCAGCACTTTTAAGCAGTAAACTCTTGACAAGAATTTCTGGGAATATGTAGAACAATAGTAACTGCTAAAGCGATTCACTTGTGCCTGTACCAATCCTCCTTTGTCCTGTGACCCAATGAGCAGGACAGTCAGACATAGGGACCAGAAGGCACTTTCATAACAGCACAATACAGGAGCTTACTCTGAGCAGACAGATAAATCCATCAAGTCAAGCGCTACAGAGAAGACACTCCTGACTTTTAAGATCAGTGGTGTGCATCAGTGCAGCCCTGCACAGGACCTCCTCAGGTCCTTCTCCTCAGAGAGAGGGCTCATCGGCTCAGCTGCAGCATCCTGCTGCTGCACAAAGTTGGCATCTGCTCAAGAAGTATCTTGAGCCTCACCCTGGAACTCTGTGTCCCCTTGTCCCCTACACAGGGTGCGGAGGGCCAGCTGCAAGCCTTCTCTGAAAGGCTCTGGTTTAACCTTCTCTCTGAAAACTGAGGAAATGACTAGCCTGGGACTCTAAGCCGAGATTTGTGTAAAACATACCAGATGGGTACACTGCTATCAAGTTAACTTCAGTATTAAAAATAGCAAAAGAAATTTCACATGGAAGATTAAGTGCATTAGTGGATCATATAACCTTGCTTCAGACCAAGCCACACCGTAAACAATTTTCAGTCCTCAGCATAAACATACAGGACACATCATGAAAACATTTAGTTATGTGAAGTTCAACATCTATGACACTCTCAGGTCACAGGCATATTTTCTTGAGAAATAAATGGCTGCCTTACAAAATAAGATGACGACGACGACATTTCTTGTGCTTTAAATTTGATCTCTGAGTGTCTTGGTGCTGCACACAAGATCCTGCATTTCAACCTAACATTCCTGACATTTAATAAACCAGGTTTATTTGTAGAAAGTGAGCTGGAAATTAGTTCTCATGGTTGCAGTTGGCACACTATACAGAATAGGAATCTTAAAGATGACTGCATTTCATTTTTGCCCTATAGCTTTCATCCTTCTAATTGGTATATTTAAGTGCACTTAATCGCTTAAGCGATGAGTCTACCACAGTGCCAAATCTCCAGTTTGGACTCCACAATAATAAATCTTTGTCTTCTCTCAGCAGCTGGAGAGGTTTGATTTGGACTTTGAATTTAGGCCCTTTCTTCAGGCTTAACAGTTACAACTTGTTTGTTCTGTCTGCTGAAAGCGTGACATTAACTCTTGTCTTTAAATGCATCATTGTTGCTTAAGCTTAGCATTCTTGGTGTTAAAACTGGTTGCCCTTCTGCAGTGCCTAACTAAGACACACACAAAACAATTCCAATTAGCCTGTGCTGGGATTTCACAAAGCAACTTTAACTCATTAGTATTTACACTGCATCACTGGTCCACATGACACTTCATAGACATGAGGACAAGCTGGAGTTTATAACACAATCTTTCAATAGATGCCTTCAGTGCACAAAGAGCTAATTTAAAAACAGGTGGAAGGAGCCTTCAGCCACCCCCTTTAACAGCCAACAGAGGAGTAGCATCCCCACAAACACCTCATAGTCTGTCCACAGGGCCAGGATAGGCCTGAATTCTATGACAGATGCCCTAAGTACATTCCTGAAACAGCTCTGGTTAAAAAAAGCAAAACTTAGGTGTGATCATCAAAAGAAAGAGGAAAAACTACCTTTGGGCAGAAACAACTGGGGACTCTATCCCCCGTATTGCTACAGGCTCTCTGTAGTACCTTAGCAAAAAACTTAGGCCCAAGTCTTTGAAGATTCATGCATATTAATTACCAGTGCAGTAAAGCCCTGGGCCTGTGCTTGTGGAACAAACTGAACACTGAAGGTTTGCAGCATCAAGGTCTCATTTCCCTATGCCTTAGTTCTCCCTGTACAATTCAACAGAACTCTCAGTTGTATTCAACATTTTGACACGTACCTAGAGCAGGGCCTGATTTTGTTATATATAAAATACCTTCCTAAATAACTAATCTTGGATAAAAAAGGGTGAATCTTGACTTCTCGTGGCAGCCACAGAGAAGACTTCATTAGCTTCTGACAGCAATGTTCATTCCTTCAATCCAGATTGAATTCCAGAATGAACACTGGCCCTCAACATCCAGGTTGGAGGGCCAAACAGAAGAAATTGCTTTGGCCCTCCAGCCTAAGTTACCACTTAAGTGGTTTTATTTGCTTTACCACTTGCCAACAAGACAAATAACTCCCCCTTAAGCACAGAGCTTGCCAGCTGACTGAACAACACACAGAAACCTTGCACTCGGCAGGTACTACTCTGGCATAGGCACAAAAGTCCTGCCACATGTGGAACTATCAGAGCCTCTGTGCTCAACATACCTGCACAGCATCAGCAAGTGTTTTTAGATGAGTGTGGGGGTTTCTAAACCTCAGCGTGAGAAGTGTTTTAACTACTCAGCTTTCCTGTTTACTATGGGCCATTCGATTTCACTCCCAGATTCCCCACAGAAGAGCCTGGCAATCCTCAATACCCTAAGGGTCTTAGTACTACAAGAGCCAAAGATGGACAGGCATAATATCCCATGCCATTTCAGCTGGGTCCAAAAACACATCTTCAAAAATCTCTTATAAAAAACACTTCACATGTGCATTCCTCTGGGTGCAGTTTGCAGCCACCCCTTTTTTAAGATCTGTCCTCCCTATGTTAAAGGCTACTTTAGTACCTACTACTTTCCTCCCACCACAGATTTACAGCATAAGCACCTCTCTATTGCAGCAAGGGCACTGCACACAGCATATCTCACAGCCAGGCTGCTTCTTCAGACCACTGATGATTCGGGCCCCAATTCTGACAAGTTAACATGAATTTTACCTCCAGATATTTAGGAAGTTCGCTATATGTTTGTCAACTAGATTAAAGCTCTTACACCTCCTTACCTATTGTCAAGTAGCTTCTCTGTGATTAGATAAACAGCTTGAGCATCTTTAGGCTAACAGTGGGGGTTTGCTAGACTCTCCATAGCTCCTTTCAGAGAACCCATTTTAAAACACAGGCTGGTCACTCCCTCCAAAATCCCTCTTTTATTAAACATCATCTTCCTAATTCCTGCCAGGTGCTGCTCTCAGGCAGGCATCATGACCTTCTATCTTTCATTTAATGTACAGCCTTGGCACAGATTTATGTACTTTTCTATCTTTTCAGTCCTTGAGGCCCTGACACCAGTTAGCACTTATTTTGTCTTTCACAAATGCAAATTTATGATCTGGATTTTTGCACTTGCTTTGCAAAATAACCACCAAAAATATCTATTTTAAGTTCTTTCTTTAATTTAGAATGATGGTATTTTCGCAGCCCCTCAGACAATTTTGACCTGTGACACCTGTGAAAAATGCAGGGCTTAGGCTCTTTTGGGCTAAATTTGTCCAGGCACTCAGTGGATGCTTTGGGAAAATCCCAGTACACATATGCAGCTTTAGGAGCCTTTCCACAAATTTTCATCAGCACACAGAGGACATCAGACTTCAGTTAGAAGTTGGTAGTACAGCTCCATGGTTGTATATCAGTCAGTGTTACAAGAAGTTCACTGAAGATGTTATCAAAAATTATTTTGAAGGCTCTGGCTTACACAATTCCTCTTAAATACTGACTGCAAATCTTCTAGAGCATTTGCAGTATGAAAGTCAATTTCTTAAAACAGTATTTTCTAAAAACCTTGCATTTCTTACAAACTTTGCTCCATTCCCAGCATCTGATGCTGACTGAAAAATTTAGCTCAATCAAAAAAGTCAAGCTGGTGAAAAAATGCCAAAATTCGTAGAAAACAAGTATCAAGTATACTGCATCCATTGGGCATTGATCCAGCAAGTTTTGATATGGCTTTTCCCCCAAGAATCCCCAGTTTAACCTACTAAGATTTGTCTACTTTCTGTTAAAAGTAACATACTACTTTGAAGCACATCATAATCTCTTCCATAAAAAATTAAAGGGAGAATTTCAAAGTGTACCATGATGAAATAAACATGCTTAAAAAACAGTTAAAACCTGTTTTATAATAACCTCCTGAATATTAGCCTACAGCAGTAAAAACTGAATTTTGCAAAACCCAAAAAGGCAGACTGAAAAAACCTGTAATATCCAAACCCTGAATGGAGGCTCAGCAGCAACTACAAATGCTTTGTGGTGCTGTAAGCGATATAACTGAAGAGAAGGGTTAACAGTTAAGAAAACAATGTTTACTTTAATTCCACTTAGTAGAAAATAAGATCAGTATGTAGTAAATATTTAATTTACATTCTAAGAAATGCAAAAATTAACGCAATTGATTTTGGGTCAGTGAGCAAACTATCTATCCATAACTGATTCTGTGAATTTCATATGCAGGATTGATGCTGACCTTGACAGAAGTGGTCATGCATTTGAAATTTCACTTTCAACAGTCAAGTTCTTAAAAATACCCCAAACAAATCTACATGGCACTTGCAGGAAGTTAAGAATTCTTCCATCTCGTTTGGTGGCACGAGAGCTTTGGTCCAGGTTTTCTGTTGACTCGCCCACCACCACACTCCTGTAGCTCACACAGCAGATGCTTACAGGGAAACCAAGCACAAGGACAGCAGATTGCTCTGAAGAAAGACCAACCAACCACCAGCAAGTCTGCAGAACTAAAACAAACTGTTTCAGTTCTTCTTAAAAGAAAGAATCTGTTCACTGGCTTTCAAACTGTTTGAAACTCCCTGGCCTTTGTCAGGTTAATGTTTTCCAGCCCTCATGATTAACTGCACTAGCTTAAATTTATGAAGGGGAACAATACCTCCTGACCGGCTGTCAAGATGCTATCACAGCAAACACACCGACAGGCGGTGGCTTCAGAGGCAGAGTAGGCAGCCCCAGCCCCTGCAGCTGTGCCCCCAGCCCAGGGAAGATCCTCTCCCAGGTGTCCAGCCCCCAAAAGCCCTTCTCTCCTAAGGGTGGTTCATTACTGCAGCTTGCGCACGCACAGCTCCACACAGCCAAACTATCAGCAGCGGGGAAAAGGGAAATTAGTTAAACTTTAATAACAGGCAAATGTTTTCCACTGCTACTTGAATTTGACACCATGGGAATGAAAAGTTACTTTTTTCTCACACTGCAGCTTATTGGGGCACATTGCACCAATGTGCAGTATAGATGTGCAGAGTCAGGAAGCGCAGAAAGGGAAGATCAGAAAAGTTGAGATAAGCTTTGCTGACAGCAGCCACCACCCTAAGACAGCATAGCCCAAACCTGAGTGGCAGGCTCCATCTCTCCATCTCCTGCAGTACTTCTGCTAATGAAATCACCCTCAGCTTCCCTGCGTGGTTTAACACAAGGTAGTTTCATAAGATGGGTCTTTTCCATGTGCTTTGTTTCCTGAAGTCATTGCAATGCACACATCTGAGGTGGGCCAGGCTGACTAAAAAAACCTCTCCATTTTGTGTTTTCTGAGGAATTCCTGGACAAAGAGAAAGTGTTGTTATCATAAATTTACAGGACTTTTAAGATGTTCACTTCACCCCCTGGCCACACAAACCACAGGGTGAGTGGGGACCTGGTGCTGCCCTGCTCCACACCAGCCTCTCCCCTCTCCAAATGGCCAGCACCATGCAGACTGTCTCAGGTACTGGCTTTAAGAAGTCTATTACCTGATCACAAATCCCACATTAATTACAATTTTAGCTATTTATTTCAGTATGAATAATAATAGTTTTTTAAAATCAATAATGAAAAAATATACCATGTTTCTCAGATAACAACTCTGTCCCAGCCACCACAAGGCGATGGAGTCTTGCTCTTCCAACCGTGGTTACCTTGGGTCTGCTGACCTCAGGGGCCTGGCAGGACAACTTTACTTGTTTCCTTCTGTTCTGCAGGCTTGTAATGCTCCCTTCCCTAGCAGCTCAGCTGGTAACACCACAGGGCCTTGCTCCAGCACAGCTGAATAATAAAAATACTCCACAGACACCAACAGAGCCAGAATCAGCCCAAAGCTCATACCCATGTATTTATTTTTCACACTTTTAGAAAATCAATTTATGTGATTTCTCTACCCTCGGCAAGCCAGAGTTTTCCTCCTGTCTGCTTTGTCGCAAGCCAGTTGCACTTAATGCTCTGGTCATTAAATCTGTCTTTCTGTTGCACTCTAAAAGGATAAATAAAATCATCAGAAACATTTTAACTTCAGTGCCTCTTCCCTTCTTAGGATTTGACTAGAAATCCAAATTCTTATGTCAGGAAAAACAAGCACATTTTTAGAAGAGGTGTGTCTTAGTGCAGATTAGTGTGGCATTCAGAAGTCGTGCAAGTGCCAACATGGGAAGAAAATCCAGCATGTTATATAAAATAGGCATGTTTAATTATTTTGGAATAAGATAATAACATCCGCTTCCTCAACTGCTTATTCTGTATTTAATATTCTAGCCTGGCATATTAAGTGTCCTCTCTTGCTTCCTGGCTAATGGTATGGTACAATAGTTCAAATTCTCCTATTCATATTTTTATTATTTGATCTGGACATCAAACTTAAAAAACAAAAAAAAACCCCCAAACCAAAAACGAACCACATGAAACACCACAATCAGGCTTACCATTAATATTTTTATATGACAGACTAGATTTCCCTTTGGGCATATCACAGTAATGTACTCCACTGAGGACACTGAAATTATGCTTGGTGAAACTGAGGACCTTCAAGCCTGGGAACTCACTGAAACACGTGGGATGGCCAACATGTACTAATGCTCGGGTGTGCACATCTGTACAACACTGAAAGAGGGAAAAGACCCCACACTTCCCACTCACACTTTCTGATAGAAGTGCCGAACCACCCTTCTATTTGGTGAAACCATCTGCAATGACTCGGACTGCCAGTGGTGCACAGCTTGCTGCCCTGTCCTTGCCAAAAAGCAATTAAAGGCTGCACAAACGCTTGTGGTTCCTATTTCACCACTGGATTTGAAGACTTTCAGACATGCAAATCCCAAAGGCTTCTTTATCAGCTGATTCAAGTTCGCTACAAATTAACACCTGATTATGACAAAATTGAGTTTGTCCTCTCCTTCTAGTCATCGATTCTTGTAAATCTTTTCATTATTAAAAGGCCATTTCTTTCTCTCTCTCCATGACAAGATCGCCTTACTGTGATCTTATTCTGATGCTTCTCTCCAGCCCTGCAATCATTTTTCCACTACCTTCTCCAGCTTTTCCACTTCCTTTTAGAAATACTAACAGTAGGCATGGGAAAACAAAATCATACAGCAGCAGCAATCACCAGGTCCTTGCAGCAGGTGCCCTCCCTGCCCTTCATATCACAGCAGCCCACTGTGGGCTCTGTTTAAGGTGTTTGATCAAAATCCTTTGTAAATCACTACTCCATGAGGTACAAACCATACCTGTGGAACTGAGTTTTTTTAACTCAGAGCTGCCTAAGACTGCCTCTGGTACGGTACTGAAAACCAGTTTGTTTGACCTCAACTCAATAACAGATCCAGCCTGTTCTGGGAAAATACCCAGTCATTTTTTAAACCACCCTACTATTTCTTTATGCCACAGAGAAGTTTTAATAGCAACATTTACACATTTATTTTCACATCACTGAAATATATGTGACTGGTATCACGTCATCAGTTGCTGTGGTACTTCATGACCAACCTTAAACTAATGGCAGTAGAATCCAACTGTAATCAGCTGAGGGGGAAGATGATCCACAATAAATTAAATCTGTTTTAATTAATTCACAAAAACCTTAAAAAACTAAATAAAACAAAAAATGATAATGTTATTACCAGTAGTAATTTTTAAATGAATTCCGTTTAGGAACAGATGATGCATAAAGACCATACTGTGCCTGTCATTCTCCCCAGTAACCCATTTTTATCAGGCACTTTGGGACCTTCTTCAGCCTTTTTAAACTCCTCAAAGATTTCATACTGTCATTTTACTTGCATTTTGAGACATTTCTGTAAACCCCAAGATGACTCAGCTGGAGTAACATTTAAAATGAGAAAGCGCATCAAGAATTAGTTTGTTCAAACTCAGGAAGAAATCAGAGGGGGTTGATTAGGTCTCAGATGGATGCCTGTGATTTTCTGCAATAGCAAAAATTATAATAGGAAGCATTCTGACATTTCTGCTTGACAAGCATGGCCTGCAGTGTTTACCTGGGACGTACGCATTACATAAACTATTAAGAATCAAGCAACAAGAATTCCTTCCTGTTCTAATCAGTGTGTGGCAATGTCAAAAGAAACAGGATATTGTCCAAAGACATATTGTGAAAATTTCACCAAAATTGCATTTGAAGTTTATAATTTATAAACGCAATTCACAATTGCCTTTATGCGTAAAGTGAAAGCTGCCCTATGCTGAATCTTCTTTTCCTTTTAATTCTTCTTTGATGCTGGAATTGCCAGAGGCTTATCAAATGAGAACAGGCCAGAGGGATGGGTGAAAAATGCTCAGATAATGTTTGAGTTCCCAGCAGCAGGGATGCCACATGGGTTACATGTCATCTGCCCCAAAACTAATTTGTCTTGTCCAACAGGGGGGTGGGAGGGTTGGGGGGGGGGGGCAGAAATTAAATTATCAAAGTAGACAGGTAGGAAAAATAAGCAATTTCAAGAGAAAGCCGTAGCTGCCCAATGCAGACCGGTTAACAGTACGTAAGTTAGTGCCGATTCAGTACAGCAGCGGCACACACAACCTTAGCGAGCCTGAGCACCCAAACCAAAGTCCATTGCAACAGCGATAATCTTCCAGAGAACTTACACGCATTATTTATTACCATTCGGAAAAAGTAGTTGAGATCTACTGTTTATCATAAACACAACCGAAGTTTTAATCCTGGCTAACAGGAATGCTTGAGTACAACACGAGCAGTACAAACAGCCGAAGCCAGGGCTCCAGCACCCGGGGGGGCGGCGCTGGGCGCTCCCCCACGGGCAGCCCGGGCAGCCAGGGGGGCACAGGATCACAGCCTACCTGTGGTTAAATTGTCATTGATCTTCAGCGGCACCCTTAGGATGTAGACGAGGAAGAGCATGATGAAGAACCACAGCGTCCAGAGATAAGTCCAGGACCAGACGATGCAAGACTTGAGCTGTTCCAAAAAGCCCGTCCCAGCTTCAGCCATGTTTTTCGGAGAGAAAAGAAGAAAAAAAAAAAAAAAAGAAAAAAAAAGGGGGGAGGGGGGGGACGGAGTGTGGGGGAAACCAACGCAAACGCTGCTCTCTGCTGCCACGAGCTCTCAGCGTGTGTTTGTGGGACGGTTCACCCCTCTCGCTGCCCGGGCCGCCTCTCCCCGCCCGCCGCACGCACCGCCCGCCGGGCGCTGCGGGTGCCCCCGGGCCGCTGCCGGCTCTGCCGGCCGAGCCTCGGCCAGGCTGCCCCGGTAAAATGGTAAAATGGACTCTGGCGAGCTCCCCTCCGCCAGAGCGGGTGGGGACGTGCTGCGGTGGCAGCGCCGGACCTGCCCCCAGCCGCGCTCGGCCGCGCCCCGCGGCTCGGCCCCTGCTCTCGGCACCCCGGCCCTGCCCGCGCCCGCCCCGCCGCGGGTGCGCCGCCGGCGGCTGCGGGGCATGGCGGGGGCTGCGGGGCGCGGCGGGGCATGGCGGGGCTGTGGGGCACGGCGGGGGCTGCGGGGCACGGCGGGGCATGGCGGGGCTGCGGGGCACGGCGGGGCTGTGGGGCACGGAGGGGCATAGCGGGGCTGTGGGGCACGGCGGGGGCTGCGGGGCACGGACCGGCAGAAGGGCCGTGCAACTTTTGCCCCGCCCCCCCCCAGTCTTTAGGATTTTGAAAAATGATTTCTGGCGGCGTTTTCACCGCGCAACCGGAGTTTAAGCCTGAAAAGGGCTCGCGTAGGGTGTTTGGTTTTTTTTTTTTTTTGCTGTTGACTCGGCTGAGCTTCTTGCTGGGATAATGGAGTAGGCACAGAAGTCCCTGCGTGCGTGTATTGGTGTGTACAGTGCTCAGCAGAGTCCTGAGCTGCAGAACTCTCGTCCTTGGAAGATAACTGTATGGCGCAATAAATGAGTGAGAAGGGGCCCATTTCTGCTTCCAACCCCCTGGTAGGGGCAGGGAAGACACCCACGAGAGAGGTGTCTCATTCAGGTAGTGTCAGTAAAGCATAAACTTAATATCAGTCAGTGAAACAGGATTTGACAGCAGAATGTGATCAAAATTCAGGTCGGTAAACACAGCTGATCCCTGCCTTTTTTGGTGTCACACAGCTTACAAACATTTAAGTAAATATGCACCACATGCCACAATTTGTTTGGATCTCTCTCCTGTGTTTTCGCATTCTGTATCCAGTGGGATAACACTCTCCAGCATCTTAAGAAACAGGTACTATTTATAAGCTATTACCAAAAGAACAAAAAATCCTTGAAAATTTCTCCCAACTGATAGATTTCCTCTTTTCTCTGAGATTTTCAAGTCTGCCAAAGAAATACTCATCACAGAGAAAAACATAGTAGCTTTCCTAGAATGTTTACAATACCCAAAAGCATTAAACAAAAACAAATCTGTGGCTGTACAAATTGAAACCTTCTCATGGTAGCAAAGGCATGAAATTTGTTCTTCCAGACTACTGCAGGACTTAAAGATGAATGAACACTAGCTGTGTCTTCTGCATTTAGTGGTGACAGGATCTTCTGGTTAAGGGACCACAGTCCCCATATAAGTATATTGGTGCTGGACTCACAGAAGTTTTTCTTTCTAATAAATCACAAAATTTTTAAAATTAGAATATACAGATCAACTACATAAAAGGTCATTTATAGTTTAATTACATACCAAAGAAAACCACATTTCAAATTTTTCAGCTTCCCCTTCCAGTTTTAAAGGGAAGAAATTCTTAATACATTAGGTCACAGCTGAAAAACCTCAACTTATTCAATCATGCAGCTATTTATAAAACAAAATATTCCTCTCATATTTTCTTGTGTATTAGCAAAAAGACAAAGGCAGTAGGCAATTTTTCACTTTTATAAATTTTCCTCTTCATAGTTTAATTTTCAGTATATTAGTGGTTACCTTAAAAAACTGACTATGACCAATTTCTTTTGTGTATGAAAGATAGAGATGGTGTATAGGGCTTTTCCAAAGTTTCAGATTATAAACAACTTTTCATTCTATTGTCTTTTATGGAAAGGCAGGAGTGAATTGTGTTGGTTCCTCAAGCTCTGCTTTCTTTATATCTCTTGTATTACTAGAAGATCAAAACACTATGAACTGTGCCCACCTAAAGCACAGTTATTAATTTTATGCCTTCCATCCTCTCAGCACCATTGCTTCTTCTTCCCCTGAAATTACAGAAGATAATACTTTGCATTCATGCTATGCATTTCACTTCCAGATCTCCAATGTTTTTACAGTGAGTATAAAGTATTTAAAAAATAAGAGTTTCTCATTGGGTGCTATACAAAGAAAAAAAAAACCCAACAAACTCCCCCAAACAAGCAAACAAACACAACAGCAAGAAACAGTAGGACAAACCAAACCAAAAAAACAAACAAAACGAACAAAACCACCAATCCCCCAAAACCCTAAAAAACTCAACCTAAGAAAAACCCAAATAAAACCCACCCAAAACCTGAGGAAATTAAAAGCATGTGTCCAAATTCAAATGTTTGTGTGGGGTGCCAAGCAATTATGTGCTGGATACTGTGACTCATGACTAGCTCTGTGCATTCATATGACAAATTACATATCTGCTGTTTGTTTTAAAGAAGCACCTAAGCTGACACTCAAGGCAAGTTCACTGTTCAGGCTCTATTTAACACAAATTATCTCTTGTCTCTCAGTTCTCTTTGAATTAATTCCAAGTAAATAGAAAGCCTTGAAATATGAATTTCACATGTCAGAAGCAAATTGTTCAGTACTATGAAAAGCCACCCTTTTGAGTGTCATCTGGCTTCAGGCACTCATTTGCTAAGTCAAGATATGATAGAATACAGCTGAAGTGAATCACTGAACAAAAATAATTCTGGAAATAGTGTTTACCTTTCTGCTAAGATTTTCCACTCAATTGTCACTTGTTTAGAGTTTTCTCACACAAGGCCTCAGTTCCTACCTCAAAATAATACCTATAAGTGCAAACACTACTAATTTGTTAGCCATAAACCCAGTTCAGAGTTTCTAATTTCTCATATGATTGTTAATGACTTTGCTAAATGAAATCAGGAAGCAGAAGCCATGACAGTTAGTACACGAGGTACAGTGAAGTTTTGGTTTTTTTCAGAAGAAAGACTTTTCTTGAGCTTGGTTCCTGGCAAATAAGAAAGAATAGGCAGGACCACTGAGTAGCAAAACTCCAGTTTGAAAATTTTGCCCACCCAATGGGTCCAAAGTAGTCCAAGATCCAAAGAAGCGGAGTTTTTAATCTTTGGATGTTTTAGTAAACCTTAAAAAATCTTCTGTTTGATAATTTCAAAAATCAGAATGAGACACCTTTTCTAGGCCTATAATGGGTAACCTTCTTGGAATCTGGCTATAAAATAAGATTGCATTGAGGTCTTGGCAGCCAAAGAATGGCCGGGCACACTAGGTAAGGGCATTCAGCAGGGGCAGAAATGAGACCTCCATGAGCTCCACATAAATATGTGAGCACTGGGAAATGGTGTCAGCTTGGTTCAGAGGAGCCCCCCTGACCTTCAGCTGATGCCTCATTAGCAACTGAACCCCATGGAGCAGCGTTATGCCCAACACTTTTAAATCCAGATATACTTTAAACAACAATGTACATACGTGTGCATGCCTGTGTCCAGATGTGGATTTACAGCCATATAAATACATATGCACATGGAGCACCTATTAAGTTTATCAGCTCATATTAAACAATATCAGGGTTGAACTGGAGATGGCAGTATAAGCTGGAATCAGCAGTGGTTGAGAAGCAGTGTGCCAATGTGAGTGAAAGCACTGGAGCAGAGTTCATGGGATCCTGTACACAGCACCTTTCAGACATACCAAAGTCTGCATAAAATGCTGTAATCACATACCAAAAATTTGTTTTCAAGTAAAGTACACACAATCCTTAGTCACAATCCAGAGAATTGCAAATATGCTAAGAAACACTGAAATAAAATTTATGCTTAATTAACAATTTAATAAATTTATTTTTATTCAAAACAAGATATTGCAAAAGTATGCAACTACAGACTTCTGAACAGTGTGCCCAGGCTTAAGTTTCTGTTCCCTATTCTAAAAGTGTGATATTACAGCATTACAGGAATAATTTTCTGCCTAAAGACAGTAATATTTAAAAACATGCCACCAGTTCTAATGAAGAAAAGTCAAATATGCCTTGAGCACCTCTTGTCAAAAACCTTTAAAAATTGTCTCTATTATTAATAAAATGTTGTCCATAGCTATGAGTACTCTTCCAGAAAACAGGGTGCTGTGTAATGTGTTGGAGTAGTTGGATGGGAAGGAGGAAAGCCTGCCTGAAAGTTGTTTTAAGACCTTTACTGACAAAAAATTCAAACAACCTGCTGCCCTAATTGCAAGGCAAGTAACAAAACCCAGGTTAGAACTGGCTAAGTTAAGAATCAGATGTCAGTGCAAAGAGAGGGCAAAGGAAGGTGTTGGTAAATAGCTAGTGCAGCTCAGAGCAGAGTTTCAGTATTTTTGGGTACTGTTCAAAATAATCAATAACCAGAAAGAAAATCCCAACCAAATTTCAAAAAGAAAAAAAAAAATCCAAACATGTTTTCTTCCGCCTTTTTTGCCTAATTACATTTTTTCCCCTAAAAATGAGATGGGAATTTCACCCTGACTGTCAGCACACTTAGGCATTTAGGTGGAAAAGTGCCCCACCCCAAACAGACACATTTGATAAAGCAAATTGTTTGGGGTTATTTTAAATCCATGGAAATATCCCCGAGGAGCACTTACGTATTTTTGTGACATGGACACACATTCGTTGAGGCATTTTATTAAGCTTCTGTGTGAGAGGTGGTGGGGCAGGACACATCAGTGTTTGCACAAGACCGGACGTGCTCAGGGTGTGCAGAGGAATCATGCAGGCTGCCAGGCTGGCCCCTGGTCCAAGGGAGCTGTGCACAAGGCAGGATCTGGCATCTGCAGCCACACATGTTCTGTACGTCACGGGAGGCTGGGGGAGGAACAGATGGCAAAAAGCCCGGAGGGAACCAGCACTGCTTTCTCCCTCCCCTGCTGAGGTCGGGGAAAAGGACAAAAGCTCTGCTCCCCACATCCATGCCTTGGACTGAAGCCAAACAGTAAATCTGCTCTTTTTATTTTTTTTTTTTTAAGGAGATGCATTTGTGGGACATGTAGAAGATACGGCCTTTTTTCACTGATTGGTAATTTGACCTTTTTCTTTCAAGGAAAAATATGTTCAGTGTGATCTTCAATTTAGTGAGTGTTGATATTATATTTAATGAAAAGACATTTTAAAGTGAGAAAAAAGGTCTCAACTCCTCCCATTTGAAATCTGCAATTAGCAGAGTGTAGCTTTTTTTTCCTCTAGCATTTGCAACACAGCATCTTTACCTGCTATGTGTTGGTAGAAGCACAGAAATCCACTGGCAGTTACATTTTACTTAATCTGCAGAAATTCAGAGGACAGAAACACCACAGTCACAGTGCTGGATCATGCACAGGTAATTATAGCTTCTTGAGGCTGGCAGTGTTTACAGAGGACAAAAACAGCTCTGCCTGTAGGCAGGAAGGGATTGAGCAAGCCATGGAAGCAGGTAGCATCTAAATGGCATGTCATTTATTCATATCACAGCTAGATTTGGCTCCCAAGCCAAATCTTGTTAAACCTTTGCAAAATCAAGGACCAAAATATCCTTTCACCTTGTATGATGCAATTATTTTCTCATTTGCTTGCTTGTCTTGCCTTTCCACCCCCATCTGTATACCATTGCTGAGAAAACCTCCCTCACAGAGCCTCTTCTTCTTACCATCTCCACAGATGAAGATCCTTATAAGCTTGTCTTTAAATTTAGGATACAGAACAATTGTCTGTCTTGCATGTTGGCTTCAGCACATCCTACTTTCTTCCCTCCTTTGCTCTTCAGTTTTGCTTGATCTGTCCTTACTGAGTCACAGTCTTCTTTCTTCTGCACCCAGCAGTCATTCTTCAGATCCAAATATCTTTTTCACAGCATCCTTTAATTCAGTCCATCCTGCCTCCCCTTTTAGTAGTGATGCAATCACTGTAGCACATTACATTTAAGAAAGCCTTGTCAATGACCCTGATGAAATCTGTTAAGGAGAAAGAGAGTTTGGAAAGGAAAAATCATGATGGCCAGTTCTCAAGTCTTCTCAAGTCTCCTGGCTGCAAAAGTGACATTTATAGCAAGCCCTTGTCTTTAAAATAGTTTTGTTCAGGTAGAAGGACCTGACAGACCCTGCAGCATGTCTCAGGCCCTGTGTGGGCAGGTCATGAGTCCAGGAGAGAGAGAATGAATCTTGCCACTAGTACAGAGCCCAGGATTGCCCAACAACCTAAAACAAGGCTTAGTGTTAATTGTTGTTGCCAATGGCATATCTTGCATTGAACTGGGATGCTCATATTCACTACCTGAAATAATTTCAAGAAGAAATTTTATGGAACATCATATCATAGAATTTGGGTTGGAAGGGTCCTTAAACATAATCTAGTTCCAACCCACTGTCCCACCTTCCAATAGATCAGGATGCTCAAAGCCCTCTACAACTTGGCCTTGAACGCTGCCAGGAAATGGGGCATCCACAACTTCTTTGGGCAACCTATTCCACTGCCTCACTATCCTCACAGTAAAGAATTTCTTCCTAATATCTAATCTAATCACTAATTTTATTGATTTCACAGTAGGCCTTCCTTCCCCTCCTTATCTCTCCCCTCTTTTCTTCTACATTTTTCAAATAAATCTCTTGGGCCAGACTCAGGCCTAGGTGAATTCTACTTTATATCTGTACTTCTATTAGAAAAATTGTAATTCAGCCTCCTTTCGATTGTGAAGAACACAGAAGGGTAAGGTGATGGAGTCAACTGGTTGAGAAGGTTTTCTCACACCTGCTACTGTTGGTAAACACAATATAAAATTACTTTCTCCATTATAAATTACTGCTGGCTGGTAGCCTACTTATCATCTCTTACCATGAGGCTCTGAATTTACTGCACAGCCAAGTGTGATTGGACAGCTTTAGCTGAGACTGTCACAGATGTAGGAGTGAGGTGGGTGCCTGCAGCCCAGGAAACACTGGCAGTTCTCAAATAGGCCACCCACTTGTTGAGAACAAGGTGTGTTTGAACTCCAAGCACCAGTGGATACCTGCAGTCCCATATTCAGTACATGTCCCTGGCCCCATTTACTACCTATTACTGAAATCTGCTATATTATATAGTATTACTCATTCCCTGATGATTTCTTTCATGATACTTGTCCTGTGATCTCCAGCACAGGACTGCCACATGATTGAAGCAAACCCATCAACTGCATTGAAAACCCACTGTTATAGATAACCTTGGAACCTCTTTTACTGGGTATGTTACTTTGTTGGTAACTTTGATGATTCCTAGAACAATAATCCCTGATTGTGACAGTGCCCCAAATTGCATCTCCTACTGCCCTGTTTCTCAATGTTGTCATCACCTGTGTTTTGACACCAGGCACTGTGTTACCACTCTCTGTCAGCAGCTACAACCAGGGTAGCAACTTTACTGTGTCTGAAAGGACCTTCCCAGGAGGGTGAAGTATCAGGTAGCTGGATTTATTCCTTGGGAAATTATATACTGGCACACTTCATTTACATTCAGGGGGAGTAACGCTGGCCACATCAACTGCTGGTAGGACTGCAAGGCACACTGTTTCCAGCTGGAAGAGCTAAGGAGAGGTAGACAAGTTTTTAAAGGGAAGATGAGAGCTCACTGAACTGGGAAGACACGTACTCTTTACTGATTAACAAATTCTGTTGCACCCAGAGAATCAGTCTTGCAGAAACCTTTTCCTTGCACCAAAGCTTTGGAACAGGAGCAGCACATCAATTCTTTGTGAGCATATGGCATTTATTTTCTTAGCAGCATCTCTCAGGTACAGCCTTTTGCAATTGAGCAGGCTCCTGGCACCAAAGACAGCTAAAGAAACTTTCATACTCAGTACACGCCTACAGGGACTTTAAACAGGCTTTTGAATGACTCACACTTCTCTGATACTATAGAAGTAATTCTGGCTAGCTTGGTGGTGGAGATCTGTCCCTGCACACATTGAGACATATGGAAAGTGCTGGCATGGATTTACACCAGCTACCTCGTTTTCACCAGGTGAGATACAGCTCAGAGCTTGTCAGCTGGCTGTCATTGATTCCTTTCCCTTTCCATAGAAAAAAGGTAGGAAAGCAGCATAGTAAGTGCTTCCTAGTACAAAACAGGGTGGTGCATTTCAACTCCTCAGTTTTAAGTGACATCAGTACCTACTGAAACACAAACTGCCTGTTGTTGGCACAATATCCCAGATAACAAGGATTCAGTTCATTGCCCTGGAAAAGTTCGCAGCAGCCCATCTTCTCATGCCAAGATGCTCTCAGTTCAGAATCCATGTGCTGGCTGGTCCATTATTAGGCTATAGATAGTCTCATTTTTTGTACACTCCCAGTACCTGCTTTGTCAGTAGAGAAGGATCAGGCACACATACCTAGCAGTGGCTGGTTTGTTGGTTTTAATCTCCTTAGTTCAGCATGGGTTTTAAAATTCCTAGCAGCTGATGAAAATAATACCAGAGAATATTACTACAGTCAAGATCAGATTCTAGCAAAAGGGAATCCAAGTACCAGCTTAACATCATGACAGCCTCTAGTATCATCAGGGCTGACATGAACAATACACAGAGAAAAACAGGTCTCTCAAAATGAGCAGAAAGTATTTGATTTCATGTAGAAATTTGAGTTGCAGTATTTAATCTTTAATCAAACAGCTACAGTCTGGGGACACTCTTCAAATACCTAAAATATGTTGCAAAGAATGGGAAAAAACCCTTCCTTTTTGCTCACGGCTAAGTTAAAAAAGGTCAAGATCTAGCAGATGGTAGATTTATCTTTTCCTACTATCTACCTTAATACTAGTAATACGAAAACCTATAAGAACTTGGAGAGGAAGGATAATCTTTAGCAATTTATTTCAAAACAGACAAGTCAATCCTGCCACATACAGTCAAGATGCAGCTGATGGTGTCACACTCTGGGAAAAAATCCCCAAGATAAGCTTTCACATTCCATTCAAGGATTTCTAACACCACTATTTTTCAGAAACTTTCCAACTGAATATTCAGCTTTGGAATCTGTAATCAAACCTGCTTTTTTGGCTAATCGTTTTTGCTACCTATTGTTCTTGTAGTTACAGTTAAGTTACAGACTTGCAAAGCTTACCAGTTTTACAGCATCTGAAAGCTGGTTTGACAATCACATGTCATGTAAAAGGGATAAAAGGAATAAAGCAGATTTTTCTTCCTCCCATTTAGTTTAAAACTGCTAATGGCTCCTGAAAGCTACAATTTCTACTCCAGTGCGCATGCAGATATTAACCTTAAGCGTCACAGCGAAGTTGAAAATGTATGTTTTTAAAATCTGTTCGTATTTTGAATATTGATTTATTTAGTAATGACCTTGCTTCTTTTCCAAGTCTGTTTCTCCAATTTCCAAAATTTGTGGAAGTTATTACTACATGGTTAGACCCAGGTCACTGTCCAAATAGCAGGTTATTAACAGAAGGGCCACCAGGGGATTTGGAGCAACAGCCTGAGTTGTGACACAGTGCGAGGACAGGGAGAACAGCTCAGTTGCCACTTGCAGCACATGTGGGCCCAGCACACAGGCGGGCAGCAGAGGCTGCAGCTCACAGGCTTTGGCTGTGAGCGCTGTGCCAGCCTCCATCACATCCCTGCTCCTGGGCACAACTTTAATTGAACTGACGCTTTGCTCAGAGCTGCAGCATCAGGCTCCCTGTCACAGGCCCAGCAGGAACTGTGGCTGAATGGAAACACATGGCACCTTCCTTCCTTTAAGAAAATCCCAACTGATCACAGCCTTGTACCTTTTATCATCTTACTGACACATCTTGTGTTACAACTGGATGTGCTGCCTCACCTGGGAAAAGGCAGCACGACAGCATTCCATGACAGCATTCCAAATCCCAGGGCTAATCTGTGGGCCCCTTGGTGCACAGTTCAGCCTTCTGGCACCTTCGCAGCACAGCAATAGCTTGAATGTTTTGCCTTTGGGCATCTAACTTTTAGTACGCAGCCTCTGCAACAGATGCGACACCACCACCCAGCACCCAGCAAGCTGGCACAGCAGGCACAAGGAAACACTTGCCATCCACAGCAGTCCAAGAGAATGAAAAGTATTTTTCCTGCACTCAAGAGCTTGTGGCTGTAATTTTTAATTACGTTCATAAACCTTTCATGTGCAAAAGAGGATAGCCTCATTTTCTTTTAGCCAGTTACAAGAACATTTGCTCCAGGGAAGCTGAGACCCTTCTTTACCTCAGGGGACTAAAACTCAATTCTCTGTGTTTGAAGAAAGTACCTTAGGATCCAGATACACCACAACCACACTGCTGCACTGTAATGGACAAGGCCTCTTTTCTCTGATGAGCACATGGCTAACATCATGCTGGGCAATACCTGTTACAGGTAAGCAAGTCACAGTAGCAGAGGAAAATGTTGCTTACAAGAGAACCTACCAAGTATTAAGGAATAAAGTGCATATTCACAATTCCTTTCTTTTGGCTGCAAAAGAGGAACCTTTTTGGTTAAAATCTGATGTAAATTTTCCCCTTAAAAAAAAAAAAGTAGTTCAGAGTTGACACTGGCACACAAAAATTGACACTTCAAGGTTATGAACAAACTAAGTTTAATCTAAACCTAGGTTTACAATTGCATCAGATGAAGAACAGTTTCAGTCTTTCCAGTCAACAAATGCAGCAGAAGCTATGTCTGTGTCAGCAAGTAATGCAATACGATAGGAGTGAATCCATAGAATTGACCAGTTGGTGGAACTTCTATACCTACAGTATTTACAGCCTGGAAATGAGAGGCCCACTGTTGTCTGAAGCTCCAGACATCCTCAGCACAGGCAGGTGGTTTCAAGTGGAAAGAAGCCCCTGCTATGGACTCAGGTCACCCTTCAGAGCTGGAAGGCACCTGGTGCACACCCAGAGCCCAGGTCCCAGTTCTGAGCTCTCCAAAAGGAAGTGAACTCAAGAGCACCAAAATGGCTTTGACAGCCAAACCAGTCTGTGAGATGAGGGAATGAGAGAGAGATTTCCCAACTGCACAAAGTACATTGCTGCCACAGAAGTGGCTGGAGATGTCCCCTAAAGAGAACACGTCTCTCAGGATGTTCAGACATCCTCACACAATACTTTTTACCCTGGCTGAATCACCATTTCCTAATGAACTGTGTTGCAATGTTCCCAGTGGAACCAGATGGCAGAACTGTTATCAGCAGGTAGGGTGGTAAGCAGCAGCAATGTAATCAAAATTACAATGATTTTAAAGTTCCATTCTACCCACAGTATGAATTTTAAGACAGACATACAAAAATGGGCTGCTCAGAAAAACCTGAAAACAGAACTGCCACTCCTGTTGCAGATGTTTGCAAAAAACAGCTGCTTACTTGCAGAAGTTAAAAACTCCTTAATATAGAGGGGCACTAAGATACATAAGATGTAATACACTTCAAAAACACAAGCATTTTACAAGTCCATTTTACAAGCCATAATGTCTATTACATCAAGATTCAACAATACAAAGCTTGTCTTTATATTTAAAAATAGAATATAAACAAATAGTAGTTCACATTAAGACAATTGCCACAGCAAAATTTCTCAGAGAAAGTGCTTTACCTACAGAAAATACCCTAAAGCCTACCAAGCAAGCGCTAAAACTCTCCAATTTAGAAGTGGTAGGGATAGAAACAAAACAAAAAAAAGTGCAAGTGACATCCAAAACTTTGCTAGAAATCAAGAACTCCAATTGTGCCATGTGGTTCAGCTGATAGTCAGGTCAGCTTCATCTCAGGAGTCATTACTCCTAAATATGATACGGCACACCATTTTGAAAAGTAACAGAATAGTTGATTTACTTACAAATGGCTTTATTGAAGCTATAACTTAATAAATTTCATAGTCAAGGTGTAAAGTTGTCTCACAGACTAAAAATTAACACAACAAGAAAAAACATAAGTAACACAGATTTACTTATGTTATCCAACTGATAGAATTGAACCTGAAGGAAGCAATTCTTTCAAGATAAAGAATTAAGACTATCACAAGACTGAACAAACAGAGAGGGAAATACAGTAATAGAGTACTTCACAGTAAAATACCTCTTTATTTGGAATATATTTAAAACTAGCTCTTTATTTCAGGTAAGAAAAATAGCATTCTGACTTTTAGTCAGTGCTGATTCTGGTAATTTGCAACATTCTAAACAGCTAGAAAAGTTATTTGCACCGTTGTTGCCCATTAACAATTCCCCTAACTGTCCATTCACTGCCTTTATTTACCTTGTTCTTATATATGTTGGAAGAAATCCTTCAATAGTGTTTGTATTTAGATCTTGGTTAA
Source organism: Zonotrichia albicollis (assembly GCF_047830755.1). Taxonomy (NCBI): domain Eukaryota; kingdom Metazoa; phylum Chordata; class Aves; order Passeriformes; family Passerellidae; genus Zonotrichia; species Zonotrichia albicollis. The sequence continues at coordinate 59,821,677 of NC_133822.1, read as the reverse complement.
GACTGACAGACTGACTTGACAGTGACTCAGCATTTGTTATTATCTCACATGCAGCTTTTATGAGCTAATTTGAAAAGAACAACATGGCTCAGGAGCTGAACTACAAAGACAATTGAGAGGGCAACTATCCAGGAAGACTGTGGTGGAACAAATCCCACTCTTCTACTATACAGTTCAGTACTGTAAAGTAGCAGCAGTTTCTTCTATAGAACTTCTATACCTCTGTGTAAGAGAGCACTGAAGAACAGAATACTGGGATATTGCTATTAAAATTCAAACAACAAACTACTTCATATGTACATTTTTATACTCAGTACAAGTCTAGACTCTTGCTATGTTGTAACTTGAAAATTTAAGGTAATTAGACCATGCTGTAAACAAAGACATAAAATATTTGTGTAAGCTTTACTGGTTTAGGGGTGTGCATAAACACCTGCCTTCTAAAAAATAAAAAAGCTGTTTAATTTTTATTTATGAGCATATGAGTAGGTAGCATATTGTAAAACAAGTTTTTATCCAATTAAAAATCAAATCTATGCATTTCATGGAAGTGTTACACAGTGTTTGTAGTGAAGTCTGTGTTTTTAGATACCTGACATCCATTTTCAAAATGAGATAGAGAAAGAATACTCTAAACAAATGTATTAATTTTTGGTCTTGGAATTTCTTCTATCCTCTGTAGCCAATATGAAGCTAAAATACGCCTGTTTAAAGCAGACTTCCATATACAGAAGTTTTTTCAATGCAGATGAAAATGATAATGATATTACAATCCCTAAATATACAAGTTTGTGGCTGTTTCAAGCAGAATTTTAAAAACATTCAGAAACACCAAAAATAGGCTATATCAGGAAGCAATCTGATACTCAAATAAATAGAAAATTTGCATTTTAATGTCACATTGAATTTTAGTACATTTCAATCCAAGAAAAAATAAACAGACAGTAATGAGTACAGGATTATATATATTACAATATGCCTTGTTATAATACATTTGTAGCTTTATGATAAAAAACCCTGGAGGGCAGATGGAGTTTGAGCTCATAATTGTCAGAACAAAGCATTAAATGCATTTCTGGAGCAAGTATTTTTATTTAATTTCAAAACCTTTAAACAGCTTTAGACCTTGGCCTTTTCTTTAAAAAAAAATAATTAGCTACCATGGGGCCAGCAAGTATGTCTTCTAAGTTTAAATGATACAGAAAATGCTATTCCCAATTTTACATACAATGAAAGGACAGATCATTTTAAAAACAGCACCGATGGCAAACTCCACTTTGACTTTGACCTAGAAATGCATGTTACTGATCTCCACAAGGAATCCAGCAAATTTTGCAAGTTGTCCATTTCACATTAAAGCAAGAGGAAGGGTTATCATATGCAAAAATATTTTTTCCAGCTGTTTTTAATGTGTAATTGAAAACTAAAGGCATGGTCTCTTCATTATAAAAAAATAAAGGTACAACGGAAACTCTAAAGGAAGATATTCAGCTACAGTGAAGCTGCAACCCTCTGAAAGGAAGGAAAAAGAAAAGAAGTCAATTAGCTAAGCTTTGTGCTCTAACCAAACTACTTACAGTGATTTTCAATGGCAAAAGCCCATGCTGACTGGGTGATTTGACAGTTCCAAATATTTTTTGTAATAATTTTTATTTGTATACAAGGACACTAAAATGATCCAGTCATGCAATGTTCACTTTAAGCATTCTGCATCTCTTTTCCAATTTTATAGCTAAGGATCTTGTTCCAGTCAATCTTGGTGCGGGTTACTGGCAACTGTCGACGTAAGGCCTTGAAAGTAGTGTCCGACATAGTCTGGTAGTTCTCACTGATAGCAGTCTGCCAACACAAAGTCAGGCAAAACAGACACGTCAAAAACACAGCTAGGATGCCACATCAACATTCTACAACTCACTGGCCTGCTACTTCCTACACAGGCCTAATGAAAACATGCTGAGTTGAAATAATATTTAATGAAGAAAAGCTGCTACATATAGATTGAGACTATGTCTCAGAGCTGTGAGAAGAAAATTGGTGAGACTTGTAATAAACCTGGCCATAGCCAAGGTGTTTCAGCAAACCACAGTGCGGGTAATCAGCAATACGAATAAAATGCTGAACAGAGTTAGCTCATACATCATTAATTCCAGACAGAAAAGTCTTCCACTGTTTTTCCTGTGAGGATGCTGAAGTCAGTTCACAACATTATCTGAACTTGAATATAATGCATACTATAGATACTTCAAAACTTTTTATTAAAGAGTATTTCTTTCAAATTGACAACACAGCGTCTAAAATTCACCTTATGTTCAAAGCCTGAAAGAACATGTATCCACTTCTGCAGAGGGTATCTAGAACAGTTATACTTTTCTAACTTTGAAATGACTAATTGAAAGAGGTAATGCCTACAGTAATATTTAGCAAAGCTGTCTTAACAGAGTAGCCTCTGAACAGAATCTGTACAAAAATTCCACTTAGGGAATGCACTAATGTTTTATGACATCAGAATTGCTGATACTTAATCATGCAAGGACCTCTTCTGTTCTCAAAAGCTTACTTCTGTTGTAATGTTAGGCAGGTGAGCACAACCACCACAAGGTGTGAAAATGCAAGACAGAATTAGCAGCATGTAATCTATTTATATGGAACTGCATTACCTTGCTGGTTATAGAATACAACCTTTGGTTAGTATATGGTAATGCTAAAAATATGAGTAAGAATACAGTATTTCTTTCAACATACCTGATATTCATTTTCTGCAGCCTCCACAATTTTTATAAATTCCTTCGCTGTCTGGGCTTCATTCTAGGAAAAAAACATTTGAATTAGATCTGAGGTAGGATCAGTTGGATTATGTTTTTCCTATAGTTAGGAGTGATGCCAGGTAGACTAGATGAGAACACTTGACCATTCAGTGGCTAAACCAAAACTGACCATTCATCCAAAAGGAATATCCCATATGATGACGACAATGAAGATGTTAGAAAAATAAAACCAAAGTGCAACAAGTATAAAGAATTCCATGAAGGTCATTCACATATTTTGATTAAGAATTCTATGGTGTGATAAAAAGACAAACAGAACAGCACTTGGAAAAATTACAGTGCCCACCCAAGCCCCTAAAAACATGCGAAGTATGGATAACAACATTATCAATGCTATATTTCCAGTACAAATTCAAGAAAACTTCAAGAACATCTAACCCAAAAGTTATAGTAGAATATAACCAAGAAACCAAAACAGATTAGTTTACCACTAAACATTTTGAATCTGGAGACTAAGCTGAGGAAAACACTAGACTTTATGTATCTAGTATTCCAAAATCATCCCCAAATACATCTTGCAAAAATGAGGGTGCAAATTTCATCATGACTGACAAGGATGAGGTCAGAAAAGAAACTGTTTAAGGATGCAAGTGTGTGTTTTTTTAAAAAAATAAAATATGCCCCATCAGTCAATATGGAGGTGTTTCCTGAAGTGCTGAAAAGAAGTCTCCAGCAGAAAATGAGGGTTCAGGAATTTCCAAACTTCCAAGTAGCATTGGAGACATTCCTAAGACTACTTTTGCAGAAGCTGTTGAAAGGTAGGAGTGTTCTTGTACCATGTAATCCCTCATTCCAGCAAAAGCAAAGACTGGAGAAAACTCTGACAACTTCAACCATAACTGGTTCCAAGTGTCAGTGAAACTGCATCTAACAGCTGTGAAAGTGCTCTTGGACACAGCAGGAGACATGAAGGAGGAGGCAGAGAGCAAGCAGATGAACAAATGAAAAGGTTTTGACTTTTCAGTGAACTGAGGAAATGCTTTCAAAGGCTCTGCTAATGAAAGGAAAAATTCAGAGGTATGAGGTCTTATTTGTCTCAGAGGAAAACAAGGGATAAGAAAATAACCTTCAGCAAAATTATTCACAGATCTAACAAGAGAACTCTTCAGTAATTTATTTCTGTTGTGCCTGTTAATGGTTTTTAAATGGGTTCTCTGACAAACAACAAAAAAGGAGTCATTGAGGGTCCTTTTAATCTACCCACCATTTCTTCTCTGTGAAATAAGAACTTGTACAGCCTCTGCCCTCTATGAAACTCACAGCCAAGGTTAAAAATTGGTAACCAGCAGCATACTTGCTTTTGTTTTAGCTAAGTTATATAAAAGATGTTTTCCTACTCATTGGTCTGCTGCTGCTTTATTGAATTGCAAAGCAGGATTAAGTTTCTTCCCAACAGTAAGTGAAGCAAAACCTATTGACAGGAGAACTGCAAGAGTTCCCTGAAGCAACTCTTATGTGAGTGAAACACTAAATAGATCCCTTTGCTCCAAGGAGTCAGAAGTAATTTTATATCTACAGCTCCAGAAGTGTTATCAGTTGGCACCACATTCCCCCATTTTTTCTGGTGCTATTGCAACTAAAAAGCCAACAAGCCTTCCTTTATATTAACAAACAATGTTCTTTATTGATGAATTGAGCCATTGAGCCAAATTGGCCAGTGCTAGTTGTTATCATAAAAATACTTCTTCTGTTCACTTTTACAATTTCTCTTTGCCAGCTTAACCTCAATGTCTTAAATTTTATTAAAAAACACTCCAACAGAAAATCTTGCCATTTTTAAAGGCCATTATAGACATTACTTCAGAAGAAGTAGCTGTTAATGGTGGAACATTATCAATCCTTAAAAGATACATCTGGTACTATTTCCAAACAATTTTTATTTCTATTTTTTGCTCCTCATTACTGTAATAATCCATTTGGCAAGAAGTTGAAAAAAAATTATGCTTTAAATAAGAAGTGTGTTATGGTTCTCAAGTTGAACCATCTCTGAAAGGGCTTTCTGTACAGAGCAAAAAAAGCTGCACTGTCAGCACCAGTTACAGACAGAGAAAACGAAGGGAGAATGCCCCTTGAAGAAGCTATTGCTTCTCAATTGGTACCATTTGTTTACTATTTTAGCATACTTATCTTCATCCAGTGAGCAAAGGAGGCAATCTCCTAGAATGTACAACTAAAGTCAGTTGTTTTAATTCAAACCTACTTCATGTTCAAAAATTAATTCTGCAGACTGAAGTTTAAATATAGCAGAAGTGCAGGAAGACTGACAAGCTAATTAAAGCTTTAAAATCAAAGTTAATGTAGCTTATATAAGCCACATGCATTGATTTTTTTTTAAATGCTAGCTACATGTTAGGTCGAAGTAGTAAATATTACATATAAAATATCTGTAAATATGAACATTAATTACCATACATGTAGAAGAACAAACTTTTCTAAACTTACTTTCTCTGAGCTTTTCATAACCTTGCATTCATTTTTAAATTTAAAAAATCACTTCAATATACCCACTAAGGTCCTTAAAGGTCACTTACAGACACTGTTAGAGAATCTTGTATGTCTTTATGGCTCACCAGCTGAACATTACCATCTTCATAATAGTGAACCTACAGAAAATTAAACAAAGAACCTCATATCAAGTTTAGAAATCAACAACATGCAGGAAAATCAAAGTGTTGTGTTATTTATCATACTAAGAAACCTATACAAATGAGTCAGAACCACATACAGAATGTTACAGAACAAAAGCAAATAGGAAAACCAGAACAATGTAGAATTTGCTGGTTTTGAGGGGGAATACTGAACAGGCTAGTCTGGAAATGTAATTTGAGTCGATGTGCCTTAAGAAATATTTCAAGCAAAGAAGTTTAGGTTTTGGTTAACATCATGAAGATGACAACACCTTACTTACTAGAAACTCTTGAAATGAATTGACTAGACCACCCTATATAGTGAAGATATATTCAAAATTATAATAGTTTTATGAAGCTATCAGGATACTGGGAAGATATTCTGCTTCCCCAAATTGTCCCTGTTTTCTAGGGACAGTGCAATGTTAAGCTTCCCTTTCTAGGTCTGTCTGGGTTTGATATTTTCCTCTATTAGATATGTCTCATAACAAATGCTGGCATTTATCAACACAAAGCAGTTCCCAGTGTTAGATAGCAAAGCAGATTGAAATTATTTATGCTTGAAATGCTGTATCTACAGGATAGATTATTCCTTGATTATTTTGCAGAATGCTAAAACTCCACCCAAGCTAACTTTAGTTCTTTTAAATACAGTTGGGACAGATATGAAAAGATTTAGTTCCTAATAAAACTGCTGGAAAACTTAAAAATCAGGAAGCATATATAAAACTACATGTGATCATTAACAATAATTGGTATCAAAGCTATGCAGGTCATTGACATTTAAATAAGCATCTTTGAAGATTTTTTACAAGTTTGACAAAGTCAAGATAGTCAACATAGCAAATGTTATGAGAAAATGAAACATTTGTGCCTCACCCTGTTAGACAACATAACACACTTTTGAGATTAATACAAAACAGCATAATTTCCTATGCATTATGATCATATGTGCAAAAGACCCTGAACTTTATAAATAACAGAAAAAACATGACACACAGTAAGACACACCTAAGGAAAAGTTTCCTATAGGAGTAAAATATTATTTCCTGTGATTCATCTTAAATGATTATTTTGCTAATTGTCAAATACTTGTTTTGCAACCAAAGGTATTAACCTAACCATAGAAGAAGTTTCTTTTCATATTAAACACTGCTGGGTAAAACCTCTGCCAGTCTTTTTCAATTCATTTCCTAAAAAATAAGAAGTGCTTACTCAGTGCACAATTCTAAGAACTCCCAAAGAAGCAGCAGAACCCAAAGAAATGTAAGTGTACCCCCTTCTCCATGAGCCCAAACCTCCCCTGTGCTCTGAGGCCAAGACCAGCACAAACATCTTATCTGTGTAACTGAGTCCCATTCTTGGCAAACACTCAGACCTAAAAGCTTAGCAGAGATGGAGAGTCAAATCTAATTCTGGGATGTGTTATATCTTAAACAAAATACAAGAAGGAACTGTTCTGTACTATACCTCACTGCTGACATCCTTCTAGAATGCTAGGTCTGGGTTCAGAAGACTACAAGAAGGAGGATGTTTATGAACAGAACCTCTTGGAAAGGTTAACTAAGGAGGGATGAGAATAACAAATTATCTAAGAGATAAAATTAGTAAGCAGTACACTTATTGTTTTCCATGCACAGTTGGAGCATGTTAAATGCCACAGGGACTTAGTTTTAGTAAAAGGCTATGCCTTTGCTTTTGCCCTTATATATAATTAAAGAAAATTAAACACAAGAGATTGTGACAATTGACAATCTTCTACATGAGTATTAACAGAATTTACAAAAAAAGGGAAGAAATTGTGGAAGTGATCTTAAAAATACTGAAGACATCTGAATATAGCAGGTGATGCTGCAATTTCTCCCAGCTTATTAATAAAAGGTCTTATCAGAAACAGAGCAATAGTGTATTGCTGTCAAAGATTTTGCAAACAACACTGAAATTCCAGTACTCTAAAATTATACTAATGCTGTAGAGGCTTCACTTTCTAGAAAAATATTTTGCTCCTTAAATAGAAAAAATTAAAGTGATTTTTAAATTTGTTTGTTTTGTGACGTGAAGAGAGAGCATTCCCACATACATTGAAGAAATTGTACACGACTTCTAAAAATTTAAAATAGAGTTCAAAATTCCTTTGTGAAACAAGTAGTTACTACAAAAGCAAAAAAGGAGAACTTTTCATCACTCTCCAGAACACAGATTTTAATGAATATAAATAATGACTTGATTAATTATGTGAAATAGTACTAAAAGACAAAAACATCTGGTGCCCAAATGGAAAAGTTGAACCTGAATGAATTCCTCGTTCAGTCTATTATTTTGGCTGCTGTCCTAACCTTTCCAAGAATTAAGTGGACACCTGCTTCCTTGTTCTGGAAAACCTCTTAAGACATTAACCAAAAGTGCATGCTGTGGAGAAAATGCTTTGCAGCAAGTTGGATGTAAGTGACAAAGAAGCCTTGAGAAGACTACAAGTTACTTTAAGTGCTGCTTACCATGACTGCTGGGATCTGACAACATAATAACAGCTGTTCACATTTTGACTATCATTCCAAATGTTGGCACCAGCATGGGAAAACAGATTCAGGGTCCCCTTGCTTGGGTGAACGTAAATACAGCTACCACATCCTAAAATAACATCCTAGCCTCAGGCTAGAAAAATATTCCTTTGCATCTTCCTTCTGCAGTCATCACTGAGCAGTAAGGACAAGCAAAACTCGTGGGGGCACAAAAGCAGCAAGAAAAAGAAACTTGACTTTATTGTTAAGCAAAAAAAAAAAAAAAAAAAATCAAAACCAACCCAAAAAGGTACTACACAGAAAGTCAGACTGCACTAGGTTTCTAGTCCCTGATCCCAGAAGTGTTTCAATAACCTGCTGCAATGTATGTGTACACATTCCAGGGAACCAATCCAGAAAGTCGAGTCTCCCTGCCTACCACATGACAGTCAGACTTCCGTTGGTCTCAGAACTTCTGCCTGCTTGGAATTCCTCTTTCTGAATGCCCTAAAGCCAAAAGGAAAGCCAAATTCCGAACGAAGAATACACAGATTCAAAAATTTCTGATGGTGGAATTGGTGAAACGAAAGGTTTCCACCTTTCTGAACAATACGACAACATTAGAGAAGCCCCACAATCAGTTAAAATGAAAAAAAAATCTACTTCAGAACAGGCCTACCCTCAGGAAGGGCTTGTCTCACTGTGAATTCAACAGGAAACCAAAGAGACAGATGCCTTGCTGAGGTGAATACACATTCCCAAGTCCTCTGAATTATTACATTAAACACACATTTTATGTTTTTAAGGATTAGATAAATATGCAAATTAAGTCACTAACACTTAAGTGAATGAGCATTGCTGCCTTGCTTATTGTGTCCCCATTTTCCCTTAACATATTTGATACACTGGCCTGAGTCTCCCTTGATAATGACTGGAGACTTTATGGCTCAGGACACAGTTTGAGATAAGCATACCTGAATTTTCAAGATGCCAGCCACTTGAGTGGTTGAAGGCGTGATTGTAAACTTCCACTCTGACCTCCAACGGCCATTCCTTAAAAAAAACAGTAAAACAGAAATGGATGTCACCCCATTGGTTATGTAAAAAAAAAAATCCCAACATACAACTGATAGTCAAAGGAAACCACAGAATAAAATTTGCAGTGCAACTACACATGCAGAAATTTTTCCCCTAAAGATTTAGCATCATAATCAGTCATGACAAGAACAGAACTGTTTCCCAAAATATTTAACCTCAGTTTTCAATGTGGACCAAGGAGATTTATTATTAAGGACCTTTTAACAGGAGGACTTAACTTCTGAAAATATCTAAAGCCTCCAATGTTCTTTCTCTCCCATAGCATTAGTTAGGCACACACAGAAAATAGAACTCTGAACTCTGAACTCTCTAGAACCTGGATGTTTTGCTAGATCAGCCAAAGCCACACTTCACCTCAGGCTATCAAAATTTTGAATGGAAGGAATATTAAAGTAGCAAGACTTTCTGCTGTGTTTAATTATAACTAGGCCTTTCAGCTTTTCAGCATTTCCCTTCCAGGACAACTGTTTCCTTCTAGTTTCCTTTCAAATTCAGGATCCTTGCCAAAATGCCTTAAGGGAGTTTCAAACCCCAGGAAAACAGTATGGAGAGTAGTTTCACCTGATTTCTTTCCTGTAAACTAGACATCTTATTTAACAATGAGATTAGTGGATTAGAAGGTTAGTACTACAGAGCTGAATTAAGAAAGCACTGCAGCAGTCCATGATTTGTCTTGTGTTTGCACTTAAAGAAGGAAAGAAAGTTGATACTAGGTGCTCCAATGGTGCTAATGTTAGGTGTAAATTCCAGTGCATTCAACAAGGGGAGAGAAAGATATAAAATATTAAGCAAATCTATATAATGACACAGTAACAATGGTAACTCAGCTATAAAGCCATTGGTTATTATTTCAGACAATATCCAGATTATCACTGAAAATACAGACTAAGACAATTCAGAAGCTCGTCATTGCTCAGAAAACTGAAAGGGCTGCCCAACTTAGTGACACTAATATTACTAGCAGCCTTACAGACTGACCCACTGATTATGAGAAAGCTTATGTGCTGGATTACACCTCAGGTACAATTCTAGTGTTTAAAAGCCAGGGACTCAATGGCTAGCTAACAGATTTGTTTGCTTCTCAGTCAGTCTGTGGCCCCTTGAAGTTAACATGACCACAATTGTTTCCACTCTGGGATATAATTTTTGTCCTTAAGTTGCTATTAGAAAAACAAAAAGAAAAAATTCAAGTTCAGAAGGATTTTTCTGTAGGAAATGCTCTAACGTAAAAACAACATAATTTCTTTATTTAGCTGGGCTGACTTAGAATGCTTCATAAGAGATTAATTTTCCTCTTCTTGCTTTAATAAGCCATCTATCCCACTACATTGATAGTATTTCAAACAATCAGAAAGTATTTTTCTTTGGTGTATATTGATTTTGTATCACCCAACAAACTTACTCCCATAGTAGGATGACAGACTTGCAAATGCCTAAAAAGCTGGAACACCTTGGAAATAAGCACTGGCTGTGGCTTGGGCTGGATAACCAGCCCTACAGCTGAATAACTGAGGAATCTGGTTAACTTGGAATCCATTCCTTCATCTCTAAATCTCCCAAATCAATATGCATTTATTGCAACTTGATAAGAACAAGCACTAGAGTCTGACTACCCCTGAAAAGCTCTTAAAAACATGGTCAATATTTACCCATAGATGCTCAATCATAACTTTAATAAAGAAAACTTTCAAGAAAGATTTTCTCCATCTATAAAAGGTTGCTGCATATCTGTTCCTTTTCTTAAAAGACTATAAAATCAATTATTTGGAATATCAAAATTCATTCATGTGTCCAAACTAAAAAGAAAACCAGTGTTATTTCAAGTGACTTCTAATATTGATGGAAAACATGCAGACTTAACTAGTCAAGTGTAAGTTAGTAAGAAAAAATAATTATTATCTATGCAAATTCAATAAAAATCAGTGTACTGGGCAAATAACTGATACATACAGGTGCTGAAATTACTATGGAAATGTAATATCCACCTTCAGAATCAAACCCAAAGATTTCTGTACTTCCATTTATTACCTGTGGGATTACTAATATAAATTGCAAGCAGATGCAAAAAGCAAACCAAATAATGAAATACTTTTCTTCTGACAACTGCATATATAAGCTATCTTTAGGATTTAACATCCTTAACCTATTCCTGATACTGTGATATTTGATTTCAACTCTGGACAGTTTCCTGTGTGGAGCTATCTAAAGTTCACTCCAGACTGTGGAAAACATCACTGAACCAAGTCCAGGAAAAAAACAAGAAGGCTGCAGTCTGTAAGATTTTATTTCATCCAAAATCACCTTTACCTGTCTAACCCCAAAACTGATCACTTAAGTCCCACTGTAAAGTGATTTTTGGTCACTTTCTTTCTCTGAGAAATTCAAACTAGAAGGAGCTGTTCTTATTCTGTCAATCAAAAAGGAAGCAAAACAAGCCAAAGCAACTGTATTAGGGAAGACAGCCATGAGTATTGTTAATGTGTCAATGTGATAAACAGGAAAATTAATCATGTATGTCACACGTGTAATATGGAATTTTGCAAACTTCTATAAAGGAGATGAGGGTACACAGTCTGCCCTTTTACTTACCACAAAGGAAGAGATTTCTACAGTTTTAGCAGGAAAAACTTGGGAGTGGAGTGGAGAAGAAGAGTCCCAACCAAGATGTGCATCCACCTTCTTCTCTGAACTAAGTGTTATCAGTGTAATGGCACTTATTCAGTTTGCTGTATCTTACTGTCTGTGGATCCATACAGAAACTTACCAAAAATTTTTTGCTTGAAACTGATGGCTCTCTATGCATGCAATAATGGTTTGCTGTCCGTCAATTGTTTTACCATACACCTTAATCAGGAAAAAAGAAAAAAAGAAGCAAAAAGAAGAACAGTCAAAGTTTGAGCAGACCTTGGTCAAACTGCTTAGATATCTGTTTATACTATTGTTACATAAACTAAAATTTCATTTCTAACCATTATGGTTATACATAATCTGTACATGAAACAATAAAGTATTTATTACAATGCAGAAAATACCTAAGATTTAAAAACGTGATGGCCAATAATCTTAACTAAATTTTATATATTGTGAACTCCTTTTTCTACCACTACAGGAATTCTAAGCTCATAACAGTGACTACTGAGACCATATACATTTGTTACCAGCTGGGTTTCAAACACCAGTTATTCTACCAACTATACGACAATTTAAACCTGTACAGAATAGCAAAAAGGGTGGGTTTGGTCCTCTTTTCTGCTTTATCCCCCCTTTAAATTATCTGAGATAATTTAAAAATTATCTCAGTGAACATCCAATCTGGTTTCCTTTATAGGAAATGGAACTCATCTGACTGCCTGGGAATCCAATTCAACTTGTTAATTCAGCAGCTGATTTACTTTTCTCCCCCCTAGTTAATTTTTCTGTCACATCAACATAAAGCGCAGAACAGCTATCAATAGATCAGTTTGCTGAGATTTAAATAGTCACAGGGCTTGTAACAGCAAGCAAATACTATTTTAGTCCAGACTAAGAGGTTTTATTTTAAGAAGCTATCAGAACCACCAATTCTGGTAATAAGAATACAGCACTTGGATATAAAGGAGATATGATGGAACAAAACTAGTTTGCTTTACTAAGAGACAATTTTGTCAGCAAATCAAGGCAAGGTAGACATTTCTATTTTATGGAATTTTCCCCCTCTTCTAAGCAACCAGCCAGACCACAAGATCAGCAGGATCAACCTGCAGTAGTCCACAAAATGACTAAATGCATCAAGAAATTGAAATAAAGATGTTCAAATACAGAGGCAAATCTTCACTATGACCTGCAGGAACCACTCACGAATAATCCTACAGCTAACACATGACATTTCTGAGCTTTCCTGCATTTCTCATGAACCCCCAACAGGAATAAATTCTTTACAATCAAAAGTGCCTGTCTTTCTGGTTTACAAATAGCTCCTTTTTAAAATTTATAACAATCTATATTGGTACAGAGGTTATGTAATTTAGCACTTACTGTGCAGACACCATTTGGATAATGTTCCTTCACATATGCTTTCATGGCTGTTTCAACTGAATTTCTCCAGGACTCTATGGCATTTTCAACTTCATGGGGTCTAGGATCAGTAGCCTCCTTTCTTAAGTGATCAAATTTAAAAGAAATCTTGTTCTTTGGATCCAGAAATTTTCCATTTCCCAAATCACCATGTTCTGTTATTAAAACCTGTATTATAAAATTTAAATTTCCTTTATATATATATTTATATTATATAAGATATATTAAATAATAAAATTAGTTAGTAACATTTGCTATTCAGTGAAAAAAATAAATGCCATGCCAAATCTAATTATATCCCCCACTTAACGGGAGCTTAATCATTAAAACTTACATTTTATACAAAACATGCATACAGGAAGAGAGGAGAAGGCAAATATGATACACTGCCTCAGAAAAATATATCTTGAATCTTATGCTCTTACTGCAACAAACCATGCAAGACAGAAATTCGTGTCTTCTGCTACTAAGGATGGAGCAAATAGTTTTTACAGCTACAAACACTGAATTCAGCCAACACTGCACACTAACATTTCAAGCTCTTTACATACCCCTGAATGATTAACTTATGGGACTGGGACTGGTACTACTGAAGGGGCACAATCTCCATGTTTTGGTAGGGCAGATGCATTTCTTTTAATTTTCTTGTCAAGAACTGTTGCAATACCAACATTAGAAGATCTTTAACAGTTTAAGGAAGACTGCGAGTATTTCACTGTATTCATACCTGCTCGTCGTAACCGTCAATTTTTACAGGAGTAAACTGGTCCAAGTTGTACTGTGCAAATGCACTACAAGAGAAAAAAATCAACAAGAGCCTGCATCAAGCACAATCTTTTTCCTTGGCAGCAGTTAAGGGATATAAAGAATAGCTAATAATCTGGGCAATGATGCATTAAAAAATTCTATTAATGCTTTACCTAGCAGGCCAAAATTCTTGGAATCACTTTAGTGCTCGTATTACAGATTCCAACTGCCATTAAATTCCAACTGCTACAATAATTTACATTCAGAAGTAACCTGATGTAGACAAACACCTAAGCTTTACAGTAACCCACAGAAACTGGAGGAGCAGATAAAATTTAAATTCCACAGAGATCCAACCTACTAAGCCACATATCCCCACTCTTACAGAAGAAACTAATTATGGCATGAAAGTACAGCAGGCATAATGTTCTGATACAAAAGTAGGGTCTAAGGATGCAGTACCTTACACATGTTCTAAGTAACAGCTACCATGAAACAGAAAATGAAGTTTCTCTAATCATTAGGATACAATACAGATCTCTCCTCTGCCAAGAATTTAATCTTGATCAAAGATGCCCAACACACACAATAGGGTTTTACTTGCCAAGCATACATCTTTAAATTAACCACTTACTGATTATGCAAGTCCTACTGAAAAAACATCTTGTTTTTATGCAACTGAGTATGTGACATCTGGTACTTACTGGGCTGCTCCTTCCCTGAGAAGATTGTCATTATTAAGCAGCAACCGAACATCTGAAAGGAGTATTCAGAACATGTAAGTACAGTTAACTCAGAAACTTCTTTCAGTCACATAACAAGTATCAACAGACTGTACAAAACAACAAAAAAAGCCCCAAAAACTACTCCATACCCACAGAGATTACTAGGTAGTAAATTTATTGCTTCATATTTTATAAATTTCACTGAATAAAATTAAAATAATAGTATAGAAATGGATGTCTTCCAAGACAATCTGGCAAAGATTTAAGCTGTATTCTACAGGCTCTAGGAATCTGTCAATCTAGTTTTTTGAGAAGTTCTGAATGAGAACAGCACAGAATTCTACCAAGTTTCCTATAAAAAGTAAATTACCAACTCCCTCAACCTATATTATTGTTACTGTATTCTGATGACACTGATATGGTATGCATTGAACTTACTGGTTTTTAAGCCCTACCATTTTCAGTCTCATTCCTAAATGACACTCACTAGGCAGAAGATTATACACCAAAATACCATTTTTTCTACCATGATACAAGAAACATATGAATATAGAATAAATCAATACTCTCCTCAAAATTATTTAGTACTTATTGTGCAACAATTCTCTTATTTATGTACTTGACTTTACCAGACACTGTTTGAATAGCAATTTAATTAATTGCTCATTAACTAACCAATCATTAATCTTGCCAGAACATATGAAACCTCTTTTAAATATTTCCAAGATATCATTCAAGTGAAAAGTAAAAAAAAATCTGGACTATATATAAGGTATTTTTTTATTGAAAAAACAAGCAAACCCTCCTGAAATAAACCAAACTGCCCCACCCAAACCAAAACACCCCAAGGGGAAAAAAACACCTCACATACTCAAAAAACCCTACTCAAAAGCAACCAATCAAATGCACAATTTTCAGAATTGGAATGAAAAGCTTTCTCTGTCTATTTAAGAAGGCAGCCTAAATCTCACTGAACATTGGTCAGGCATTTGTGTTCACTTTGTGTTTTCAAACACATTGCACTCTGTTATTGAGCAGGTAGTTGCAGCTATGAATTAGCATAACAATCAAGTATACAAGCAGTACTACTCTAGGAAATTTTAATAATCTTCAGAAAGCTGAGTTAGTAAGCTGCTCACTTCAAAAATTAGGTACTAACTAATCTTAAATAATAATCAGCTGGCCACAGTTTACCTTAAGAACAAGGTAAACTGTAAAAGCATTGCATTCTTTAATAAACTTAAGCTCTCTCCAGTCTGACACTGACTACAGGTTTAGTATACCAAACTAATTTTTTTACTTAAATAGCTTCATAGAAACATTTGTAAGCCACAACTATAAAGCCTGCCTTTTTATACCATATGTATGCCCAAATATCTTGATGACAGACAAACAACAATTTTTTTTAACAAATAACATCTTAGGTAAAGTTTAGACAACAATAGTTTAAAGAAACTTATTTTAAGTTTCCTTTTAGTTTACCAATACACTCAGTAAAATGGAGTGTGCCCAGAATTTAAAGGTTAGAAATATTTGGAGAAAATTAATATTCTTTAAATATTTGTAATGATATTCCTCCTTTTAAAAAAAATTACCATATTAATTTCTGCTAGTTTAATTTTTGTTGAAAAATATAATTGTCTATCAAAGATGAAAAATAGGAGTATCTGTTTTCTAAACAGAAACCCTTGCAACTGTTAATTCATGACTCATTCAAAACAAAGCTTGTTCTCACACCACAAAGAAAAGTAGTATTTCCCTTGTTTTGCATTTAAACTTCAAGCTGTCTTGTGACTGCAAAGCTCATCATGCCCAGCTACAAAACTAGCCCTTACAGCAAGGAACTGCTACAATATAAACTACATGAAATTCAGGAGAATAATCAGCAATGTAATTTTGGATATAGATAACTTAAAGAAAAGGGCAGAGCAGCCAGATACTCACCATTGAACACCTCATTGAATTCCCCAGGAGGAGCATGAATTATGAATTTTGCTGCTATACGCACCTGAAATACAAAAACAATCACATGGTTGAATATGCTGCATTCATTCCTATTCAAAGCAGTTATGCATTATGGAGTTTTAACAGCCAGACATGAAATTGTACAACTCCCATTGTTTCACATATTTGCTCACATTAGTTCAACTACTTGGTCTTTATTAAGAACACAGACTATAAAGCTCCACCTTTTCAAACAGAATAGAGATTGTATGTGATGGAAGGAGATGGGAAATTGAGTCATTCATGTCTTCTTTTACTGGCAAACAGGAAAAGATGAGTACAACAAAGATGATTAACAATATATTCACTATCTATGTCAGCTTTCAGTCCATGGGTGCCTGGGAATCAATTCAGATTCCAAGAGAGCCAAAATCCATTATGAAGATGCATTTAATCTTCAAAGCTTCTCTTCCAATTTTACTACATATCATATGGTTCTGTACTTTCCAAAAGGTCCACACTGACAGATTAATCTCAAAAACACTGCACAGACACCAAAGTTTGTAATTTCACCTGCACCTACCTAAGACCTGTTAGTACCACAGTACCAGCACATAAAGCTTAAAAAAACCCCTTGAGATCTTAATTAGTAATTAATGGCCTTCACCCACAGAATATTCTTGCAGAATAAACACAGCATAAGCCAGTGTTTTCACTGAAAGTATGCACACCTGCCCTGGCTTTCTCTCTCCTTCTGCTTGCACAAGCCCTTGTACAACAGCACAATGAGCAAAATCAGGGAAGTTATTGCTTTTTCTTTCCAGACCAGGTCCCTGAGCTGGTTCACTACACAGCTGCACACACATTTGCTTGCAAAACACCCACAAAAACACTTTCTAAATGTGAAACAACTTTTAAACCTCTCCCCTAAGTGACATTCTTACTTGCAGAATGTCACTTAGTGGACACACTTTGATTCATTCTTTTTCCCTCTAGCACTGTTAAAGGCACCCATTATAAAAACTAACAAACTAAATATTGGTTCCCTAACTTAACTTGGCAAAAGTTCCTATCCTTTACAGTTATCCAAGTTTAGCAGACACTTAAAGCTCTCTTGCATCCTCAATATGCTGTTGCTATTCAAATACAGGATACTACTTGAAACAGGGTTTCCCTTTCCAACACCTTATATCGAGTATCTATGGAATGAAGAGCTGGAAAATTCAGTGCCTGGGAGCACTGTTTGGAATTAAGGAGTTTGAGAAGCATACATTTCATTACAAATATCTAAAAATAACAAAAAATGCATTAGATTTACACATTTCTTTGTATTTGAAACTACTGAAGAACTGTCTGAGCATGCTAGAGCTCTTGAACTGACAAGAAAACAACTTTTACAGCTGAGGGCAGCAATACAGCCAGGTTTGGGCCCCTGCTTCTCAACAGGGCCCAAATTTCAGACAAAGGTCTCCAGGAGAGGTGGTTCAAGTTAAAGTGTCCTGGGAGAGCACTCAGCTGTCTCATGAGCAGTGCTGAACCCTCATGAGATCCCATGTGACCAGCCCAGCAGCTTTCAGATCACTAACAGAACATGACCATTCAGAGCTGGATCATGGAAATGGAAAAGCTGTCAGTTCCAAACTTTCTAACCTAAATGCCGCATTTTGGATTGCAGACAGCCTTTGTCTGCTACCTAAAATATCTACCATCAGAACTCCTCTTTCCATGTAAACATGAATTTGCATTATCCTGAGATAAATGCCATAAAGTTCACTCTTTTCCAAGTGAGTGAGACACAGAGAGGCAAGAGGACCTTCTTCTATGGCTACTTATTCAAGCAACATGGATTGTCTCCTTTGAATTAAAAGAATGCAACCTTATCCACGTTACCAACATTATCTGAATCACCAATCCCCACACTCCTCTACCTCTTGCTGAAGTCAAGGCACTGTACCCAGCTCAATGCTCAAGCCAAAGTAATAAGAAAATGTGAAACAAAGCTAACCTACAGTATTATTAAAGTGCTAATGAAGGACAAAGGCAAGAAGGACAAGACAGGCTCCAAGGTTCTATCACCAGCACATTTTATCAAATGACCAACTGTGCTGGTTTTGGCTGGGGCAGAACTAATTCTCATAACAGTTGCTGGTAGAAGCCTGTGTTCTGAATTTGTGCTGAACACAGTGTTGATTATAGCTGTTTGTGCTGCTGCTGATCAGGGCTTACACAGCCAAGGCCTTTTCTGCTTTTCATGCTGACACACTGGCAAGGAAGTTGGGGGGGCATGGGAGGCTGAGGCACCAGGACAGGTGACTCCAAATGACCAAGGGATTTTCCACACCATATCAAATCATCAGTATATAAAGTGGGGGAAGAAGGAGGAAGGGTGGAGACTTTGGAGTGATGGCATTTGACTCCCCAAGTCACCATTACATGTGATGAGGCTCTGTTCTCCTAGAGATGGCTGAACAGCTGCCTGGCCATGGCAAACAGTGAATTAATTCCCTGTTTAGCTCTGCTTGCATGCACACCTTTTGCTTTCCTTCTTAAACTGTCTTTATCTCAACCCATGAGTTTTCCCACTTGTACCCTTCCAATTCTCTCCCTGATCCCACTGGTGGGGCAGTGACTGAGTGGCTGTGTGGGGCTTGGTGGCTTGCCTGGGGTTAAACCATGACAGCAATTAACAGGGTCACGGATCAGCCCTGAAAAGCAAGTATTGTGCTTTTAGTTGTGTGATTTCAGGATGACTATCACTGGGCTGATTCCCAGCTCAAGATGAAGAAACAGCATTTCTTGATTCCTTGACCTCAGGTGAACAGGACTGCTCACCCCTGCCAAGGCCAGGTTAGCTCTGGGCAAGCAGAAACGCAAGACATAGACATTTGGAGTTGTGAAATAACAGGTCCATCAGTTTTGGGCAGGCAGCAGCTATAGAAGCAAAATTAAGCAAAATGTGGGTGCCCAAACTGCACCCTGAATAACCACATGCTTTAAACTGGTAACACCTGTACGGTGAGACATTAGGTCTATACTAAAACTAGACCACTACCTCATTTTCAGCTGTTTTGGTAATATAAATCTGGTTGTGCTTATTTTTTTCACTATCAGTAAGAACTATTCTTATCAGTCAGATTAGCTACACTGTAAGTAACATTCATTCAAAAGCATCCAGATGTAACAGATGTCATCACTACAGATCAACCTAGACATTACTTTTTACAAACATTTCACAAGTAAATTCAATTGCTCACTGATAGTTTTTGTGTGAAAATTCATCATAGATTAAATATTTTATAGAAAGATAAACAATCATGCAAATTTGCAATTAATACCTCATCAAGTATAAAGTATATTCATGTTTACAGAAGCAAAAAATTTTAACATGTTTTCAGAAGTTGAGAGTGTGTCAGCTAAGACACTTTGTATTTTGTTCACCTGCCTTTGTGAAGCCAATTCAAAAGTAATCCACTTTCCTTCAGCAGTTAAACTGAATTAATTTCTCTGTGATGAGTATCTGATAAAGCCATTATTTCCCCAATTAATACATACAGGAAGCTCATATAAAAGAATTAAATCCAGTAGTCTCACTTAACACATCAGAACTGAAAAGCAGTTCCAGATTTATTGCCACTGAATTTTTCCAGAAATACATGCTCTAAAGGAGGCTTCTGTTTTTCAGACTGACACTGAAGGATAAATGAATGCACTTCCATGAACCTCTATGAGATGAAGATCTCTCCCTTTTGGCAGCAAAAAGCCTCAGCTATCACTTAGGGAAGCACAATTAAAACAAAGGGGTAGTCCATATAAAATATGATGTTCATGGGCAACTAAAACAAGATAAATTAAAAATACACATAACCTGTAATAACAAAGTCACAGGCAAAAAACCTAAACTGCTCTTTAGTTAAATTGAGAAAGGAAGTTGTAGCTGCTGAAAATAGTTAAGAAAACCAATCAGGAGCATTACAATTGCAATAAATGTTGATTTTTCAATGCATTGAGACTTCTAAAAATTGATTTACACAAGCCAAAACAGAAACATCATAATATTGTATGAATTCAAATGACAAAACCTTTTTCCATTCAAGAGAACTGCACCTTTACACACAGTGCAAGAAACTTATCCATGTATCAGCAAGTAACAAAAAATTGTTACAGTTGAGTCTTTCTTTAGAAAACTCGAAGACATAAAATACCTGAAGTTTCTCCACTTATTACTGTAGTTACTCCCAAAACACTACCTAAAGTTTAAGACAGTGTTTTATTGATGGAGATTTGAGTTACTTTCCCGCTTCAAGTCTTCAGAGTAGCAAAAAATTATAAACTTCAGACTAATCCAGAACATCTGATCGCCAGTGGTTTACAAAAAACAGCTTTTACCCCAAACCTGTGTAAGGAACCATGTGTTTTCTACATTAAATTTCTTGAATGCAAAAAAAGCCCATCAACACATGTTTTTATGAATCGTGTCTTTGTGCAGTTTTGAGCATTAATTTGGACAAATCATACAGAAGCTGAGAGCACGTTAAAAAAAAGTATAAAAACGACTTCTGGAACAGAAGGGAAGCATTCC
Organism: Zonotrichia albicollis; assembly: GCF_047830755.1. NCBI lineage: Eukaryota > Metazoa > Chordata > Aves > Passeriformes > Passerellidae > Zonotrichia > Zonotrichia albicollis. The sequence goes on along the minus strand of NC_133822.1, from coordinate 59,800,581 downwards.
CCACTGCAGCCACTCTCTTTATCCAGTTTTCACATTTACACCACTCACAGTCTTGCGTAAATTGAAGTCTGCTCTCAGCAGGTAAGAGCTAGCAAGATTTACTTTCAGAATCCAAGTGAAGTCAAATGCTACCTATCACATCAGTTAAAAGTTTATCAAACCTACCTCAAATTTCACAAGTCAAATGCTACCTATCACATCAGCTGAAAGTTTATTAAACCTACCTAAAAACCTCAAAGCTTATTGATTCTATACGCTATTTCAATTAAGGTAAAAATTTATAGAGAAGCCTAGCAAAAGAGAAAAGGACAGGATTGTTGTATGTGATTAATACAATCATTAGGTATTATGCCTAATTCTTTATTCTGCTAGGGATTAAAACAACTGATCTATCAACAAATTCCTACACTTAGTTACAACAATATTGGCAGTTTTCAGACTTCACAAGCAAAGAGCAATGTAGTAATGTACAGAATGGTGGCAGTTATGCTAAATCTAATTTTTTCCCATACTTCTGCCGTTATTTCACAATTTCATTTTTCTCAATGCATGACACCCATGTGATACATAAGAGAAATCCTACTCCTCTATGTTTTCCAGCCCAAGCCATTCTGAAGTTTATTTAATCTTTCAGAAGTTCTACATAGCGGTTTGCAATGCCCCGAGATCACTCTTCCGGTTCCTGCCCCGCGAGGAGCGTCAGTGGTTGGAGCAGCCCTGTCGCTGTTTGTGCCTATATATGGTCAGGGAGAGGAACGCGCTCCCACTGCCGCTGTCCCCTCACGGCAGCTCGCTCCTCCGACTCTGCCAAGGTGCAGCTTTTAGCACTGGCAGGCACATTAAAACTCTCCCTCTTCCATTTTTCTTTGCCCCTTTTAACTTCACGGTTTTGTTTGCTAGGCACTCTGACAGCTCACTCCTTCAATCAGCATCCAAGCTGCACAGCAAAAACATGCTGATAAGCAGGAGACTGTGAAACCATACACTCAGCCTTACTCCTTCCTGTACATCCCTTCTTTCAAATTCAGAAATTCAGCTGTGAACTCCTTGCAGCAGCGAGACCCACCCCTTCCTCCACACTCCCAACAGGTTAAAGTTCACTGCTCCACAGCAATAAAAATGAAATAGTGAAATAGATACTAAAAGCCCTTTTAACCTAAGAAAATGCATGAAAATTTGGGAGACGGAGGCGAAGGGGAGGAAGATGGAGGGCGTGCAAAAGATTCCCACAATAATTTGCACTCAAAGACAACTTTGCTGCTAATCACAGGGGAATGAAAAGAGCTTCCCAAAGTTACTTTTATCACTGTTACAGCAGGCTCAAAGCATTGTACATCATGCATTTACATTCCGGATTCCTGAGGGTACCATTGCTATCTTACAACACACAATAAATCTCCCACTCACAGAAATCTGTTTGGCAAAAAAAAAGATGATGAGATATCACATCCAGAAGGGAGCTCCAGGAACAGAACAGACTAGAGCTCTGTTCTCAGTCATGCCTTCTGTGTAGTTCTTGTTAAAAACCTATCTGCAACAATGGGTTTGTCGTGACCCACTTTATTTACAGGTAGCTACAGGATTTTCTCACAATTAGCTCATAGTCACATAAATATTGACAGAGACATCAGGTAAATGAGGCAAGTTTGAATTCTCTCAAGATCTCTAAGTCACACTCAAAATAAGGGATACAGTTTGTACTCAATGGAGTGATACTGGCCATAACACCTAGTTTTACTTAGTTCTGCGTTTGAGTAAAACTTGTTAGTTAAGTTCAGCTCGAGCTGTACCATCACTTTTCAATCGGCACCTTTGCTGTTCCTTAAAAAGCAAAACTGTTTTGACATCTATCACTCAAAATGAATTTTGCATTGACATGCATTACACACAAAGGAACACAGTTCTAAGGTTGAAATACTTGTAGGATACAATGCTTGATGCTCTACCCAAACATCAACATAGTTCTTGACTTTGTAAACCCTTCAGTGTTTCAAGAACACGTAACCAGCTTCCCCTTTGGATATCTCGATATTTGGTAGCACTGGCTCCAATTGCTCATTAAATCTTTAGGCTACAAACTTCCCAGGACCTTACACCACTACTTTTTCAAAAACTCCTATGTGTCATCAGTGCTTATCTACTTCTGTGAGTATTCAGACAAGCAGTTGATCAACCTAAAGAATAGCTTTAGAAGGTGGCAAGAAGATAAGCAATTTAGCTAAAAAAGAGCTTTAAATAATTATCATTGCTTCCTGCTGCTGACAGTTTAGTGAGGCAAAAAAGCCTTCAAACAGCTGGACAAGCTCTGAGAACAAAACTGTGAGAAAGGAATTACCGCATGTCAGCAGCAAACTGCCTTCACAGCATCTCAGGAAACCTCACCATACCCACAGGTATAACTTCAAACAGCAGAACAGAATCCCAAAACACGCATGATCTCACACAAACATGGAACAAAGGCAGCGACTCTGGTAGAGAGGGAATGAATACAAACATAGCGCTGCCACTGCTTCCTACCGAGCTCAACTGCAAACTCTCTGCAGTATCCAATTCACTTCTGCTTCCAGAAGAGCTAAGGAAAAACCCCGTAAAAATGTGGTTCTGTGGCACAGGAAAGGAGGGGCACATTCCATACCTATGGCTTTGACTGAACAGACATTTCCTTAATTGTAATGCCTAAAGCTACATTGCATCTGGAAAACATGTGTTTTCCTCAATTATTTTTAATACACAAGTATTTAAAAATATGTAACAGTACCAGCCCTTCACAAAGCTGCATAAAGTACATCTTACAAAACAACGCGGTAATTTAGCTGCATTCTTTCTACCTGACGACCTGACTTCAATAATGAGATTTATTTTCACAAAAATAACCACTTAGAAAGGTGGTGAATGCTTCACTGTAAGACCTTTCAGCAGAAGAATATCTAAATATCATAAAAGTCTCCATGTTAAAATCACTTTACACACCACATCATATTAAGAAGATTTAAGAAAACCGAAACTCCAAACAGGATTTCTGAAAGTCACTGCATCAGACAAAGATAGCAAAAAGGAATATGAAAGTAAAGGATGTTATTTGAGTAACACACAAGATTAACCATTAAAAAAAAAAAAGATAAATTTCCCCCCTGTTATTCTGTAGTTATTCTTATTACTCCTGAGCATATAAAATTGGAAACCTTTCATTATATATATATTTATACATGGCTATTTATGTATATATTGTATAATGTATATATTTACATACAACTATTTATAATTATATATACAATTGTAGCCAAGCAACTTCATACCTAAGCTTATAGAACAGATAGAAAACAGTTAAGCAGCATAAAAAAATTTCCTTGCAAAAGTCATTCACTGAAAACTGAAAAAGCAGTAAAATTTTACATTTAATGAAAAGCAAAAGCATTAAGTTTTATTTGAGAAGTAAATGGTATAAGAAACGGCTAACCAAGACTTCACAAAGAAAGAAACCAACAGTGTCATCTCCTACAGAAACCCAAGAAGCCCTGTTACAGGGACATCAACACACAGGATCCTCAGCTGCAGACTCCTTCTCAGCAGTCTTTACAAAGTGGTATCCAATGGAAGCTAAAAAGCACTTGGTTCATATTTGCAAAGTATTCTTCTACTACAAAGCCCAAGTTTTTGAAGTTGTTAAATCTCCTACACCGAGATAACTTGTTATAATGAGATACTCCAAGGGCATTAAGCCCAGATTCAATAGCAGGGGTGAGAGAAAAAGAACATAACAGAGCTTGCTCTATGCAAATGGATGGAATCAGGTACCACCCTGTTACGTCTCCCCCTCCCAATTCCAGCATCTTACAGTTCTCTCTCTGAGTTACCTATTCAAGGTTTTAATGTCCTCTGTCAAGCTAAGAAAGTATTTGAAATATTTTACATTTCAGAAGTTTTTTACTCAAGGATTAAAAAAGTAATTGCCGCATGCTCAAAAACCTGCTTTCATTTCTCAATGAGCACTTCCAACTCTTTTACATCCCACTCCCAGAACCTGAAAGTGAATAGTACACAGGGCTGCCTGTAAAAAATGCAGGGGTTTGCTAAATAATGCAGCTAAAAGCTAAAGCTACCCTTTTCCTGTTCTTTTTTGACTGCCAATATTGAAACTAACCGAAAATAGAATTTCACAGCAGAACTTGTAGGTTGAAGATGGTATTGGTAGGCAATAAAATCATATCTGTTATATCATAAAATAATGTCTCCAGTTTCATCTCTGTATTTGCCAATAACTTGTCCTATTATTTTTGCTTCAATTTGTATCTCTTATCCACTTGAGCTATGAGGTTTCCTAGGCAGCAAGCTTCTCAAAGAAGTTTTGAGGGTACAAAGACAGCAAGAAGGGGGTTTTTGATGGTCCTGAGGTGCCACTGCATTATGAATACTCCAATACTCCCATACGTGGTACAAGTCATCATCCCCAAAAGGTACCCCATTTCTTCAAGCTAGTACTAAGGAAGGACTATATGACCTGAAGTTTTAGAAATCACTGATCTTTTATTTATAACAATAGGTTTCATTTGTATTCATCATCAAGCTTCAAGTAGTTACTTTTCACTTGTCAAAAGGCAAACAATTTTGATTTGCACAGTAACTTACTATGGAGGTACACAGTAAAAGACAAGCAGCACTGCACACAAGTTGCAACAATTAGAAATTAGGATAAGTTTCTGACTGTGGGCTTAGACAAACATTGCAACACCTCACCCAGAGAGCTAGTACAGTCTCTGTTCCTGGAGATACCCAAAACTCAAAGGGCAAGTCCCTGAGCAACCTTATCTCAGCTTGCCCATTTTGACTAACCAGCATTTGAGTTACCTTCAGAAACTTCTTCCAGCCAGTATGACTGTAGAAGCAAACCAAGTTATTATTTGCAGTTACACATACAATAGATGATCACTTCTTCAGACAGTGTTTAACAGTTTCCCAAGAAAGTGATTCAAATATCTGTTCTTCAATCTCAATGGTATTGATGCATTTTTAGTTAAAAAAAACCAAAACCAAACTAACTCAAGACAACATTCTATCTTCACACATATTTTCATACATATCCTGAGATGGACATGAAAATCTTTAATCTTGGAAGGGCTCCAATATTCAAAATTACGTGGCAGTCTGAAAAGCACTCCTAACTTCCTCATTCTTACTAAAGAATTTCATCAAAATGTTATCAAGGACACTTGCAAGATCTAAAGTTTACTTTACAGATTACAGTGCAATTATACCCAGAAAGGGTTATTCAAATGCAACTCCTACTCATCTACAGTCTCATTTGATACAATTCTGAAAGTCAGAAGTCTAAATCCTTTCAAAATGAATGATGTAGAGCAAAGGAATTGCTTTAACACATGTAAACTAGAAAAGTACCATTTTTTCTGTCAAAAATTCCGCTAATGCTTTCAAAGCAGTTTTATGAAAAAAGTTTATATTTGCATTGAGAAAAGTACCTGAGCCTTTCACATTGGAGGGCTTGTACATATAAGTGCAATCTGCTGTAAATGTATTACACTCAAAAGACAACATTGCAGGTGAGAGATTCATTTTACTGGCATAGACTTCTCATTCCAAAGCACTGACATAAGAAATGGTTCTCCTTAATCTGACAAAACTACACTGCAGAGTTTAGTTTAACTTTATTAGGTAAATTAGGTGTCAAAATCTACAAATTTAAGAAGTTACACAGTTACCCAATACACCAGGAAATACCTGGAAGCCATCCAGGCTCACTTTCAAAAATGGGACTGCTTCCTCTTTATAAGCGAAGTTTTCTTCTAATGACACTGTTAAACCCCATCTTTCCAAAAAAGTCAAACTACTGAGATATAAACTTGCTGAAAGAGGTGTAGTTCCTTTAAAAAAATAAAAGTTTGACGATTCCCATGTTTATTATGTTCAGCATTTTAAGGAATGCAAGTTAATTTAGTATTTAAAAACTTCATGTGTTATCCTTTCCTCCCTGAAGGCATCCTGATTTTCTGAGGCTGTATCTCAAGTCATACACAGCTATTTAACTCCTGTGCTTTGCAGATTCACATTAAAAACAAAAAACCCCAACCAAACCTAACATGTCCCTTCAAGTCACCAAAAATGGACTAGAGAACACTAGTTTTACGATTTAACTGGTTTCTGTGTTGTTTTTAATTTGTGCCATTGTTTGTAAATGAGTATTTACATTAGCAAATGCAACTTTTACAGTAAAATCAGTACCTTTCATTAATTATGGCCTACACTCATGTAGATAAATTCTACCTTTAATATTCCCACTAATATGCTAATTAAAATATTTTTATGTATGTTTATTAGTTTTTTTGTAGCTACAAAGGTAAGGAAATAATTTCTAGCTAAAATGGAATAAAATTGAACTGCAAAAAATGGTTACTAGACTTTAACAAAACTACTTCAAATATCCTGCACAGCTGAATAGGTTTTGCAAGGTTTTTGCAGACCTTGTTCAGCGATGATGCATTATCTATATAGGAAGGGTGCAGAAGTGGTGACTGCTACTCCAGAGTTCAGGGCTTCAAGGTTTCCACCTCTCACACCCCGTTTTTAAATAAATGAACCGAATCAATAAACAAACATACTTACGTTATTCAACATACCTAAAAGCTCCTGAACTTTCAGTGACCTATGTGAATAATGCAACACTGTGGATCACAAAAGCTGTCTTTAGCACTGAAAAATAGCTGCTCCTGGATGCTAAAACCAGAAACTTTCCCTGGCAATGGTCCAACTTCAGATCTTTGGATCCACACAAACCTTACACACCTTATTTGCTACAAATAATCCCTGTATTGTTGCAATGATGCAACACACATTGCATCACTGAAAGAAAAACAAGTCTTCAAAAATCTCTTTAAAAATGGGAATCTGAGGAACAAGATTGAGTTCAAAATTGTCTTGAATATTGAAATGCTCTTCCTGGTTCTTCTCTTTCCTTGGTTTTAAAGATCATTTATCTGAACTGTAACAACCTGGTTTGCCATTATTCCAATTATACCCCTTCTGTATTCTCAATTATGCCAAACACTGCTGGTTTTAAACTTGAATTGTGCTACAGCTAAACACAGTCATCTTAAATCCAGCAACAGTAAGGTACATGGAATTGCCTATTGCCTTTGCAACACTTAAAATCTTTTGACTAACATGAAGTAAGATATGAATCAAAGACCTTTCTGAACCTGGCCTATCATTACATCACTCAATTTCCTACTTATTTGTGCTCATACACCATTATTACAAGTCTGAGACAAAAAACGTTCTGTTATTTGGTTCACCTTCTTTCCTCCTTGAGGAGTTTCAGGGTTCTACTTATGTCTCTACTGAAATTATCTACAAAACTACACCACCACCGTCATCTGCATCAGCCTTCAATATTAGCAGTTCTGTATCATGAAAGGAAAGGATATAAAGGAGCAATGTGATTTATTTCTCATGAAAATCAACGTTTGCCTCTTTGCATCTACTCTTGCATTTATTTATAGTCCCAACTGCATGAGTGAGAAGGGTGTGTTTGTCAAATGCCATTCAGCTCATATTTTTTAAGCTCAGTAGAACAGAATACTTGAAATAACAATTTTATTGTACAAAAATGGCACAGCTTAATCCATCAGAAATAAAATCTTAAGGTATCACATGTATATTGCCACATGTATATTTTCCATGAGTTTGCAGGGTTACCCATCTTTGGTTTCTTAGCCAATAAAACAGACTCTCAGGCTTGGAAAATTCCACTCATAGAGGACAATCAATTTTATATGGGACTACTAGAGAAATCAATTTAAATTTACAATGGATGAGTGGTCATTCTATTCACTTATACCAAGGCAGGAAGGGTCTCTATAAGTCTCTGCATTTATTTCGGGAGAAAAGAAAAAACAAAATCAGCGAGTGGAAGAAAGTTCAGAACTTAACTCCATCAGCCACAAAAGCACAGGCAGCGCTGCCAAGATCATACACAGACAAAACTGTCATTCTGTCTTTTATTATTTGACAGGTCAAGAAGCAATGGGCACAAAAAGAAACACAGGAGGTGCCACCTGAGCACAAGGAAACACTTTTTCACTACAAGGGTGACCGAGCACTGCCACAGGTTGCCCAAGGAGGCTGTGGAGTCTGCACCCCTAGAGATTTCCAAAAGCCACCTGCACACAGTACTGGGCAGCCTGCTCTGGATGACTCTACAGTATGATTTCCAAGGATCCCTTCCAATCTTAATCATTCACTGATGGCAAGACAACTTACAGTAAAAGTATTTTCAGAATACCTTCTGCAACAGTGTACTGGATTAGTGTACTTGTATTTTCTATAAGGGGTAGAAAAAACACAATTACCACTTACACTTCTGGATCACATTACTACTTGTATCAACAGAGAGGTGGCCTTGGAATGTGAATTAAGTAGAGGAAGGCAGAGTCTTCAAACCTCTTGGGAAAAGGATAGCAAGATCTAGGTGCTATGCACTCCTAGGTATACCAGTGCATCTCTACTTATAAAACAGGGTCAAACAGAAAACCCGTATTCCTGTAACCACTTGGATATTCTAGACATCCTTCTAACTTCAAATAAGTTTGAAACATCATTTTTGATGCCTTCCACATTTCAGTCATCTCACAACTTCCACAGACATGAAAATGTGAGTTTTTAAAGGGAAAGTGAGCAAGAGCATGCATTACATAAAGGCAGTGCACCATGTAGACGAAACACCACACCCTAGCCGGGAAACAGGCAGCTGCTATGAAGCTGAATCCCCCAGAGAATGACAAGGAGCAGTGATAACTGAGGTCTCACAAAACACCCGGCACCTTTTGAGACTTTTCTGGAAAAATCCGCCTTAAATTTGAGTTTCCAACTCAAAAAGAGTACGTGATACATCTCTAACACAGTCCCTCTGCTCCTTGACCTCCCACTTCCCCAATTTCTGCCTCCTAGCAGGAAGCAAAACAGCCTTCCTCATCCCCACAGCTCCTTCCTCCCGTAGCTCACACGTATCCCATGTCCTCCCGGGGCTGCCTGGGCACGGCAGGCCGGTGCCTCGGAGCGGCCGGCGGCAGGGGCCCGGCGCCTCGGGAACGGGAAGTGGAGGTGGGGGAAGGGAGAGCCCTTCCGCGTCTCTCCTGCCGCTCCCCGCCAGCCCCGCGCCCCGCACGCCGTCCGGGGGCGGCCACAGGGACCAGCAGAGCAGCGGCAGCCGCCCCCGCGGGGCCCCGGCGCCGCCCCCCGGCCCCGCACCGTACAAGGAGCGGCGGGAGATGCGGCCGGGCCGGGCCGGCCCTGCCCCGGCCTCAACCCCGGCCCTCCGCCCGCCCCTGCTGCGGCCGGGCCCGCCTGCCGGCCACGCTGCAACGGGAGCGCCGCCGGCGCGGAGGGACGGAGGACAGGAGGGCGGCGCGGCTCGGCGCAACCTATCTATCCATCCATCCATCCCTACCTTCTCCTCATCGGACAGCTGCTCCTCCAGGTCCGCCATCTTCCCGTCCGGCTGCACCGCCCCCTCCCGCTCCTCCTTCCCGGCAGGAAGGGCGGGACCCGCGCGCGCTCCCTGCGGGGGCGGCACCCTGTGCGCGTGCGCGCGCGGTGGGCGGGGAGCCTGGGAAGGAGCGGGGCGGGGGCGCGTTGGGAATGGGAAGTGGGAAATGGGGGATCCCGGGGCAGAGGGGGGCGTTGGGAATGGGAAGTGGGAAATGGGAAATGGGGGATCCCGGGGCAGAGGGGGGCGTTGGGAATGGAAATGGGGGATCCTGAAAGGATTTGAACCGCATATGCAGTTGTGGTTCAAATCCTTTCAGGATTTGTGGGCAGCCAGAAGTCAAACTCTCAAAGATTAGGTTGGAGAAGACTTCTGAGGTCATCGAGTACAGCCGATGATGAACACCACCTGTTCAATAGACCATGGCGCTCAGTGCCACATCCAGCTTCCTCTTAAACTGCTCCAGGGACGGCACCCCACCCACCTCCCTGGGCAGCCCAGTTCCATCTCTAATCGCCCTCTCAGTGAAGAAATCCCTCCCAACATCCAGAATAAACCTCCCCTGGCACAGCTGAGGGCTGTGTCCTCCAGTCCTGTCCCTGGTTGCCTGGGAGAAGAGACCAGCCCCAGGCAGGAGCAGTGTCCAGGTTTCAGCCCCATGGCAGCGGGCACTCAGTGAGTGCCGGGGCCTGGGCACGCCACAGGTGCTGGGGGAGGCTGTGGGAAGCTCGGTCTAATATCAGCGACAGAAATGTGTGAAGTGATTTGTACTGTAGAAATTGGACATGGATGGCATCAGTGGGAGAAAAATAAGTAGATTGAAAGTCTTTTACCTCCAGACTAAGAAATTGTGAAGAATGTCATTCAGCAATGTGACATTGCAGCTCCACGGGGATTTGGGATGATGACTTGCAAGGATTGCCTCTGGGCTGGTGGTTACTCTTTGGTAACATTTAAAAATACAATTTCTTAATGTCCAGCACAGTGTATTTCATCTCAGTTATGATGAACAAGGAAAAGCTGATTGTTGAGGGGAAAATCACAGGTGCTGAAATACACTTACATCAGTCATGGTTAGTGGTGTGAATGTAGCCAGCTTCAAGCCCAAGGATCTTGTTATGTTGTGGAATTCATCCACATCTGTCTTTCTTGCATGAATATTTCTGCATAAATGCTGCCAAAGTGCAGCAGAACAAAATATGCCTATACCTGTAGAATTTTTCTAGATGTGTCCTAGAATTTTTCTAGAATTGTTACTCTAGATGCTGTAAGAGGACTGCCACATGAAAGTGAAGGAAAGTGAAGTTGGACAAAAAGTGGTTCAAGCCAAATGTGGATATTCTAATGGCACGAAGAAAGTCAGTATATAATGAAAAGATGTAAATGAAAATAAGTAAAAATAATTAATGTATAGGTTGGAAAATATGGGTGATTCAGGACAGTTGAAGAAAGATTTAAAATACCTGAAGCCATGGAGGACAAATATAATGGATAGTAGTGTATTTATGTGAGGAACAAGATAAATGACAACCAAAGCTAATGTTTGACAAGACCATTGCTAGATTTAGAGTAAAGTATAGAATAGAAGATATGTATCTAAGAGATATCTGGGTTTTGAATATTTTGCATATATTATAGATTTTATATATCAGTAATAAAAGGTAATGGTCTGTAGCAGGGAACAGCATTGTGCAGCATTCAGTGTCATGCAACAATACTTTGTAACTTCCACCCAGGAATCTTAAGAGAAACTGCCTGAGGTCCGTGAAATGCTTTTGTTAATTTTTAACACGCCTTGGGGGTTGCCAGCTGAGGGATATTGCCATATATTGCCATGGGTGTTGCTTTATTTAATGTCTATCAGGAAGATAGTTCAAAAAGGTAGATCTTCTCAGATAAATGTAAACAGTTTTCTTGTAAGTTAATGTATCTGTCTGTTGGATGTACCCTGTTTACACCAGATTTTTCTTGGAAGTTTGCTGAAACGAACAAGATGAAGTGAATGATTCAGATGAGGACCCTGTAGTCATGATAGAAACTGATGTGAATCTTCTTAATAGTACTCTCACAGGTACTTTACTGTGACCTTAGGACTTAGTGGGAAATGAATAATCATGCAGAAATAATGTAACTTTGTGACTAAAGTATTTTGGACTGTTTGTGTGTCTTCTCAGGAAGAATACGGAAATTTCAGAGGGATTTTAAAGGAGGACTGAAAATAGTCCTGGAGATGCAGAAAAAATTTCAGGATATGGGGCTTAAGTCTGTCAAGATTGAAAGTGATTTTGGATATAGCAGTGATACATGAGTTAGTTTGGAATTTAAATGCATCTTCTATGAAGTCATATATCTCTGCTTGCTGTTTTAAATTGAATACAGCCAATTTCCAACCAGTAAATCTCATATACAAAATTCATATATTTTCATGTGTCATTGTCTCTACACATTGATGAAAGGCTAATTTGCACTACAATCACATACAGAACAGCAGAATATCCTGTTGCTTACTAGCTAGCTCATGTCTTAGCAGCTGTCTAGTCCCACTATGTGAAGCTCACCATGGGCTAGGGCATCTGTCTGATGAGCGGCATGTGGTTTAGTGATGTAGTGGGAGAAAAATGAATTAATTATAAAAACAACCCACTCACTCCCCAAACAACAGCTATTGAGTTTTACTTAATCTGATCAGACACAGTAGAGCTATCAAGTACCTTGCTATTTTGCTGAACTGCTTCTGTCATTTTTTTCTGTATTAACTGCAGAGCCAGATCCCAGGTCCTTGAGTTGCATTGGAGGGAGAGCACAGAGCTCCTCACTGCAAGGTCTCCCTGCAGGGCAACCAGTATGGCTTGAGAGAAGTGCAGTTCCTGTGCTAAAGCCATCCTGAAGATTGGCAGTGGGGTGACAGTGGTTAGCACAGCACACCTCTGGCCTTCTGCACTGGTCCTGAACATTGAGATCAGCAATGCAGAGAAGAATAAATTGCATTTTCATTCTTCTTTATCAAGGCAAGTGATTGACATTTTATCTATTGCATCTGCTCAAAGGACAATCTCATGAGAGGTGTGTTTGGGGCCTACTTGTTTAACCTGGAGGATGTACTACATTCTGTAGATTTTCTGTAATGAAAGATTTTTATAAGAAGTCGCTAATCTTTGGTTGACTACTTCCTTTTACATTTCAGAAGGAAATCAGGATTCTTTCTTAAGAGAATTTTGGATTAAGCCCTTTTGCGAGTCTGTATTATGTATTATCAAATAATGCATTAAAGGAGTCAAAGGACAGGTAAAGAAAAGAAGTTGGCCACTGTAGACTACATTTTAATAGCTAACACTGTGCCTTTTAAAAAGCTTGCATACTAAGTCAACAAAGATAACTAACACATTTGGAGAAACCTACAATCAAATCCCCTATGTCCGAAGAATACAGGCTACAGAATCAGTGGAATGGTCAAATGAATCATCTGTAAAAAGATTGCATTGAGTATTTAAAATTGGATCATTGAGGAGTATTTTTGATACTTAGCTGATAAACACCTGAGTCTCAGCTCATGACCCTCAGCTTCCAACAACAGGGAGAAATAAGCACTCCAAAGATGAGATTCATAAGCACTCCTAAGACTCACCAGTCTTAGGACAAGGTTATTGTCTATATGAGTTCAGACCCAGATGTCTAAATATTAGGTACCTGTTATTATGACAGCCAAATCCCCTTTCACTGTTTAAAAGATCAAAAGGAAAGAAGGAGGCACAAGGGGCAGCTGAAGTTAAAAAGCTCAGGGAAGGAGAGAGGACTACCCTTGCAGTTCAGCACTGCTCTATGCTCTCTAGGGAAGCTGAACTCCAGGTGGTAAATTGCATATTTATGCACAAAGGACTTTGTACCAGGAGGGCTGTACTTCTGTACTGCCTTTATTGCAGCTCCTACTCAGACATCAGGAATGCTGCATCAGTAGCTATTGATAATATGAAGATAAAGCAGGATTTGGAATTAACAAAGGAAGAGAACAGGCTGGGAATTAGGAAACAGACCAGAATCAAAGTGTAAGGGTTCTGCATCCCCTACATAGGTATGCAGTTAGCAGTGTGCCTTACAGCAAGTCCAAAACTTCTCCAGGCTGAACCAGTCTCGCTCTCTTTTGGTGTACCTGTTTGTTTGCCTCTGCTCTGTACCAGGACAGATTGAAGCACTGCTTGTCCCAGCCAGCAAATTATTACAGGAATAGAACAGTAGCTCACAGGATTTGAGCAGCTGCCTGATTTTGAAAAGCTCCATTAGAAAACAAAAATTCCTTTCCTTCCCTTTCACTGAGCCTAGTTCTTGATTATATTTTTAGTTATTCCTTTCTCAAAAAAAAAAAAAAAAAAAAAAAAAGAAGTGTAGTCTTCCAGCTGGATTTATTTACTTTCGTTTTAAAGGAGACATTGTTTGGCAATTTTATTTTTCAACAGGAAATGGTAAATGTGCTGATTTGTTTAATGAAGTTGAGATTCACTGTAGGAGTCCAAATTCCTTTTTTGTTTTATTTTCTGTAGAACTGAATGTCTTATGTAGATAAAATCTCAATAAAGATAAACCATTCAAGCAGATGTGAGTAAAGAGCTGAGAATTTCTGGGCTAGTGTAGAGACAAATGCCTCACAGAGTCAGTGGTACTTCATGCTGCTTAACACTGGTGTGGGGCCTTTATTTTTGATCTTGTGAAAGAAATAGTAGGAAGAGAAGGTTGGATTTTGAAATAAAAGAATTTTATTTTTGAATGTTGGGCATGTGAATGATAAACAGCATAAGCACTTGAGCACACTTGCTTCTGACCTCATTAAAAGTCTTGAATACTTGTGAAAGTCAGGACAGTGTCCAAATGTTCCTGTAGGAACATTATTTCTGTTATCTACTTTTGAAATAGTTGTCATGTTGTGTCTTGATAAAATCACACTGATCTATTAAAACGTTTCTTTTGTTTGTGTGCTTTGTTTGTTTGTTGTTTGGTTTTTTGTTGTTGGTTTTTCCTTTTTGTTGTTGTTGTTTTTCTGCAGTGTTCTGTTGAATCCAAGACTGGTTGAGACAGTGGTGCAATTTGCCTGTAGCAGTCAGGGCTCACCCATGGCCTTAGAGCCCAAGATCTCCTTGGGGGATCTGTCATTTCTTAACACTGCACTGGAACACAGTGGAACCCCATTAGATGTAAAAGATACTGGAGAATTTATCTTGCCATTTGACTTTAGCAAAAGTAGTCCTAGATATGACTGTAGTAATTGCATTGTTCTCAATTTTCTGTTGTCATAGAAAATTTGAGACTGCAAGAGAGCCAAGATTTTACCCACATGGATTCTGAAGCTGATGATGACTGTGGATAAGGTCAGGTAAATTAAATGAGCAGGAATCAAGGAAGGTTACAGATAAATGTGCATTGTGTCTGAGGGAATGCTAAGTTTTATATCACTATACATTGTCCCAAAGTGGCATTCAACTTGTTTGACTTAAACCCCCTACATTTTCTTATTCTGAGGCTGCAATTTTACACTTAATTTGGTTTATAATGGTACAGAGGTCTGTTGCAAAGAGCAAGATATTGATATCAGAGGCGTAACAAAGTTAGTGCAGGAATTATCCATTGCATTATTAATTTAATAAGTTCAGAACAAGCATTATTAATCAACAATTAATTAGAATTAGCACTCCCTGCCCCAAGTATTTCCACTGTTGATTATCTCAAT
The DNA here is from genome assembly GCF_047830755.1 of Zonotrichia albicollis. Lineage (NCBI taxonomy): Eukaryota > Metazoa > Chordata > Aves > Passeriformes > Passerellidae > Zonotrichia > Zonotrichia albicollis. Next base: position 59,785,369 of record NC_133822.1, on the reverse strand, counting down.
GAGAATAAGTTTTTGATTAGATTAACAATTCTGTTTATTCCTGAGAAGTTTGTAAAAAGGGAAAATACTTTTTGTTGTTGTGGTAAATTACATTATAGGGATTGTTCTCCCTCAGCTGTCATGAAGACAATTGACAAACATCTAATGCAAACCCAGAGGAAATACATCCCACCATAATGTCCTCAACAATTCACCAAGAAGTAATTTTTTTGTTAAGAAGAGCAATTCAGAAAAAAAAGTAACGCGAAGATGAAAGGTCTGATTTTACTGATTTCATTTCCCCAGGCTCAAGAAATGCACAGAGGAATAAATCATTATATTTACTCCAAACAAAAGCTGTCATTTCCCTCTTTGTGGCACTTTAGAAAGCCTTTTGTAGGGACTAACTGGGAATGAAAAACCTCAGAACTGTAACTGTATTTTGGTAGTAAATAATAACTCACTAAAAATTTTTAATATCTAGATGAATTATTTCAAACCAAAGAAAATGCTTTTGATCCTGAAAGGGAACAAAGTTTTATTCCACATGCACTTTAACCAGTTTTCCAATTTTTAGAGAACTGCATTTGTACATACCTGTGCCGATTTTAATTCCAGTTGCTGTGCAATAATGATATCCCTGATTGACATGGATCAGTATCAGTCTGAGGAAAAGCCTGGTGCACATGCCTCCCAAATGGTAAGTCCAGGCTTTTGCAATCTGTGGAAAGTTAGTGCAAATACTGTGCTCCGTTTCCTTCCTCTCAGTGAGATTTTGAAGTTCTGGTTTTAGTCGCTCATGTCAGATCAGGAAATGCAGCAAAAAAAGGAATTCTCATGTTTCTGTTGTGATGTGTAGGATGAAGTGATGAAGAGCTACAAGCAGAAGTGGGATATCTAGATATGTAAGTGTGATGAAGAGGGTTCTCTAGTCTCCCTATTATTTGTTTTTTAAACTTTTGTGGCCCTCAAAAGTAATTTTAGGGAAAGGGGGAAGAAGAGCAGCAAGGTGCCTTTATAGATGTTTCAGATGCAACACAGGACAAGAGAGAGTTTTCTTGGAATGTAATGGTAGCAGAAGATAAGAGTTGGATAACCTGTGGAAGACCTAGAAGGAAAGATGGTGGAAGTGTAAGACAGGTGGACAACTGCCTTCCTGTGCTGCTTGCTGACATGGTGACTTGAAGAGCTGTTTCTAAACCTGGTTGAGCTCACACACAGAACTGCTGTGACTGAGTTCAGCTTCCTCATGCAACATGTGTCATCACACATGGTTTTCTGGCCATCCCCTTGTGCTGTACAGGATGGTTGGAGCTGTATGTGTTAATTTTTGGTGGTTTTAGCTCTTCATTGCTGCTTGTTTCTAGATTTGGCTCTACATTCCTTTTAGTCACAGTCTCTGCTCTGAGCCACATCTGACTGCTGATTCCACCATTGCTCGCTGCCTTGTCTGCTGGGGATTCTCCTGGGAGCCAGGGAAGAAAGAGGACACCTAGGAAAGGAGTGGGAAAATGGGAAGGTGGGGAGAAATGGGAAGCAGAGTTCATGTTATTTTTTTTCTTACAACACAATGCCCTTCACAGTTTCCATGCAATATGGCCTTTCTCTTCTTGTGGGCTGTGTTCCAGGGAAGGATTTTTCAGTTAATAAACCCTGATTGAGTCAAAAAAGTCTGTTGCAGCTCTCTAAACCTGGCAAAATTGGGGTTTAGTTGTGTGTATGGTGGACAACCTGGGAGTCACAGGCTGGTGACCAGGCCTGCTCATGGCAGAGGCTGGGAAGGACAGAGGCGAGGGCCTGATTCTGCCCATGGCACAAGGTGGGGAGGAATGGACTAAAATGGGCCAGGTCCCTGTCATAGCAAGGATTTTATGTTTCAACATTTACAGGAGTTTCTCTTGGCCAACCAAAACAAAAGGGAAACCAAAACAAATAGTGAAGTGTTTTCAGTGAATGTCAATGGACTAGTTCCCCTGATGTCAGGGGGAAGCTGATGAATAAAGCTGCAAAATCTGAAGGATGTGTGCTTGACTTCTGTGCATGCTGCACACATCTGTGTGCCCAATATCAATTGAGACGTGCCTGACACTATATTTTATGGATTAAAGATTAGTGACACCAGGCTATACAAAAAACCCCGGTGAAATATGAGTCCTTAGGGTGGGAGGGAATCTGAGGCAATTGGCATAGAGATTGTAATCTTTCTTTTCCTGCTGCAGGATATACAGCCTTAATTTCAGGGTCTCTTTTGTAGTTTAAGGCAGTCTCTATTAAAAGCTGACAATGAATGTACTTTAATGTAGTGTAAAGGGCCAAGTGTGATGCTAGATACAGTGGGAGAACTGTGTAGGATTTTGGGAAAAGGGAGCCGAATCTGTATTCTATTTACCTGACAGGGAGCCCTGCATGTAGGTACAGACTGAGGAATGAGATGCTGGAAAGCTGTGCTGCAGAAAGGGCCCTGGGGGTCCTGGTCAATGGCAAGTTGGATGTGAGCCAGCAGTGCCCTGGCAGCCAGGAGGGCCAACCCTGTCCTGGGGTGCATCAGGCACAGCATCACCAGCCAGGCAAGGGAGGGGATTGTCCTGCTCTGCTCTGAGCTGGGGCAGCCTCACCTTGAACATTCTGGGCAGTTCTGTGTGCCACAGTGTAAGAAGGGTACAAAGCTATGAGAGAGCATCCAAAGGAGGCCACGAGGAAGGTGAAGGGCCTTGAGGGGAGGCTGTGTGAGGAGAGGCTGAGGTCACTTGGTTTGTTCAGCCTGGAGGAGAGTGAGGGGGGGACTTCATTGCAGTTACAACTGCCTCATGAGGGGAAGAGGAGGGGCAGATACTGATCTCTTTTCTATTGTGACCAGTCACAGGACTTGAGGAAACAGCATGAAACTGAGTCAGGGGAGGTTTAGGTTGTATATTCGGAAAAGATTCTTCCCCCAGGAGGTTTTTGGGCACTGGAACAGGATCCCCAGGGAAGTGGCCACAGCACCAAGCCTGACAGAATTCAAGAAGAAGCATTTGGACAATGCTCTCAGACACATGGTGTGATTCTTGGGGTTGTCCTGTGCAGGGCCAGGAGTCCAACTTTGATGATCCTTGTGGGTCCCTTCCAACTCAGCATATTCTGTGATTCTAATAAAAAGCTTAGAAACATATGCAGAAAGTTTTATCTCTTTTAGTGCATATTATAAAGATTATAACTTGGATTGGAAAAGACCTTAAAGATCACCTAATTACACCCTCTCTCCCCACTTTGCCTGCCCCTGCAGTGATCAGGGCTACTTTCCACCAGAGCAGGTTGTTCAAAGCACCATCCAGCCTGGCCTTCAGCACTTGTGGGGATGGGGCATCCACAGCTTCTCTGGGTAACCCGCTCCATTGTCTCACCACTCACACAGTAAATAATTTCTTCCTGATATCTAACCTAAACCTACCCTCTATCAGTTTAAAGCAATTCTCCCTTTTTCTGTCACTCCATACCTTATAAAAAGTCCCTCTCCAGGTTTCTTGTAGGCCCATTCAGATACTGGAAGGATGTTGTAAGCTCTCCTTGGAGCCTTCTCCAGGCTGAACAACTCCTCTCTCAGTCTAGATAACACCTAAAAATAACAAAAATGTTTCAGTCTAGCTGTTTTGAAACAAAATTATTTAGAACCTGAGAATAAATGTCAATGTAGACCTTTATTTGTTTCAGGTAATTCCCAGTCAGCAGTTAAATCTGCTAAGTAGATTTAACGGTGAGGTTTTACTATAATACAAATGTAAATATGATGTAAGACTGTCTTTGCCTTAAAGTTATATATTCCCCACCTCGGGAACTCGGGCAAATAGAGTGTGGCATTAATTTACCAGTCCTTTTTCGTTAGCATGAGGAAATAAATAAAGAATGAGGCAGTTCTGTGTGGTGCTCTGACCCCAGCAATGCACTAGATGGCAATGTTGGTTTTAGTTTTACTGCTCCTCTTCTCGGGAGCTTGTCTTAATTAGCTCCTTTTGAAAACAAACATGCTGTTTCAACAGAGGGTCAGTGTACATTGTTCTGGGCTGCTGCTTTTATATTTATAGTCATGTAATCAATATGTTGGAAGGGTAATTAATTTTTAACTTCAAGCCAATTGTAGATCAAATGCCACTGGAGTTACTGGGTGGAGACAGTTTAATTTCCTTTGAAGCAATGATACTGATTAGCTGTAAAGGGTTTGCAGTGAGTTGCTAGAGATCCAGAAGACCTTTTTCTTTGAAATACTGGTGTTAACTTTAAAGTAACACCATTACTGTGATACAGATTAATGAGTTGTGGCATAATTCTGATAAAGTTCCACTCATGCACTTGCTATATTTTGTCAATTCCTATTTCAAAGCAGCTTTATCTGCTTTGACTATTCCTCTCCTATCAAAGGAATGGTACAAAGTAAGCATTAAGTTGATCAAAATGACTTTCTGCTTTTTATCCCTGTTCTCTCATTATCTGTCTTTGGGGACTCTAGAGGCCCATGGCTAAGGATGAGATGTGACCATCTGCACTACAGCATATTAGAAGGATGGCATGAGAATTTTTGAGAGATTTCAAAAAATCTCTCCAACCCATGCTTGTCAGACATGCTGATGTCCTGGCCTGCTGTCCCTTTCTCCTATTGTGTAGGGCAGCTCTGTGTGTCCCTCAGGTTCCTTACTTGGAGATACTTGCTGGCTTTCAGTGCTCTTTCAGTGCTTCCAGCCCATCCCCTTGATGCGTCCTTTTCCTCTGAGCTAACCTTCCTTGATCATATTTTCATCTGTTCACTCTTTCATCTTCTTCTTTGTCTCTGTTCTTCAACATCCAAGCAAACTGGAATCTCAGCACTCCGCTCTCTATCCCTGTCTTACAACTTTAACACCTTCCTTCTCCTTTTTGTAATCAATAAATGAGCCATTTTCATGGATAGGCTATTGATCCCTTCTCTGGATGTTTGGATTCTTTCTGATCTTGTGGCTTTGCTTTCCATTACACAAAGACTTTACTACAGGCTCTGACTATCCACTCTTGGATAGCCTCTCTGCTGTCCTCATCTTTGTTGATCTCTTGGCTGACTTTTGATACTTTGATCATTTAATTGGATTTCATGCTAAGTAAAACCATGAGCACTGGTTTAATCTGAAATTAAACTTTTGTTTAGTCTAACATTAAAAAAATAAGGTCAATTTCAAAACAAAAAATATTTCCGTTTCTCTTTAAAAAGCCAGCCTCTTGTATTTTTATGTTTAAACTATTAATTTAATTCGGTCTGGTCTGAGGAAATATTTCTGTCCTTTCAAGTAATACGTTTGGGTAAATCTTAACAATTAATGGAGCTATGTTACTGAGCTGTGCTGCAAATGTCTCTGATTTCTGCTGGAACCAAGAATAGCCCTCAGTACAGATGGACACAGCCATCAGATATTGAGACTTGTCAGAATTTTAACCTTTTCAGGAAGACAAAACATCATAATTAGGAAAATGATCAGCAGAGGTTAGGGTCCAGCCATTACGTTTTCTGTCAGAAATTAATATTGTGAGTAATAAAGGCAGGACTGCAGTTCCTGCAGCAGACTGTTCTGTAGACTGTAGCCTACAGTTGTTTGTAAGATATTAGATTAAGATCATGAAATGTATTCTATTTTTGAGACAAACTAGAGATGGATATATAGAAGATGGATGTGCAAGAAGACTGAAAACTCAATTATCATAACCACAAAAACTGAAAAGAAAAATCTGTGCTGTCTTCCTGTCTGCCGGTTCTGCAGGATCCATTTTTCCAGTGCTTCAGAGCAGTACTTCTGTCAAACCTGAGCATTTTGGGGAGCTCTGGGGTGGCAGAAGAACACATCCCAATGTATTTACAGTAGAGGGAGCTGATGTTCAATGAGCTTGCCTGTGAGTTTTAACTGCTGTGCCAGTCTTTGCACAGAACATGCCATTACCAGTGTGTGTGTAAGTGCTGCTGAAGAATCAGTTTCTCTCAGGAGTTTGAGAGAGCTTCATCCCTTGCCCACTGGCTGCAGTCTCACAGAGCTCTCTGTCAGGGTCAGTGGCCTCAGAGAGCCCTGGTCAGAAGGGAACACCTCCCAGGGTCCTTGGGCATTTTTCCCATGCATCAGGTTTGGCATGAGGGCTGGTATGACATTGCAAATGTGGAGCCTCAGTGCACCTCCTCCCTCACCTACCCAAGTCTAATGTTTCCATCTTTCCAAATATCATAACTCCCTATTACACCATGAACAATATCTCTATTGTGCCCTTGGCTTTGCTCTGCTTCCTGAATCTGGCCTGTTTTCTGCCTGACACATCCATGAATAAGTGCTCAAGAAATTCCTTTTTGTACAGCTCCTTTTTAGAAGCCAGAGGTGTCTCATTAGTTGGTATTGCCTGGCTGGGTTATGCAAGTTATTCAAAGTTAATGGATCAAAATTAGTTAAAATAGAGACAAAGGAAGTGTGAAACCACTAAATACATATGTATTTAAAAATATGTATTATGTAAAATGAATGTAATATTCTTTTAATGCAGGCTAAGGTATGCAGGATTGGGGTTCCAACTAACTTGAACTCCTGCTCCTGGCTTTGCTGTAGCTGCTTGGTTAAAATTGTCCTCTCGGGGCAGCTTTCCTCAGTGCAGTGGTTCAACTAAGGTAATCACAAGACAATGTGTTAGGGGAGGGACATCATTTCAAAACAGAAGTAGGATATAGACTTATAAAAAAGAGGACTCAGTGTATTGCAGACCCATCTAACTTGTATGACCAGAAAGATCCTCAGGCAAGTTACTTATTTGCCTTGTTCGCACCTAGAGCCCCAATCTGTTTGTGGGAAAAAGCCTCTGAGCACGTAATGTTTTTTGTCCAGGCAACCTGGGTTATATTATTGGTGACTTAGTTTAGCCATGAGCAACACAGCTGCTGACCTAATCACTCTATAAAGTGGTACATTCCGAGTTTATCTTTGGCACCACACTTTAGAGGGAAAGAAATAAAGATAGACTGGGAAGAACCAGCAAGAAGAAACTTAATATGTTAAGAAAATAAAGGCTATGACTAAGGGATGAAAAGAGCTTTTTAATCTGAGAAGAAAAGAGATTAAGATGGGGCATCTTTGCTTATTTTTTTTCTACAGATAACCTGACATTTGTTTGTTGGCTATGTACCCAGTGTTGGGACAAAAAGAAGGATATGGGTCTCACACCAAGTGAGAAAGGTTTAGAAAAGTAATTGAGGAGAACTTCTACCACTACAAAAATAATGAAACCTTGAAATCCTTGTAGCTTGTACAAGTGGTTTTAAAAGAAAACATCAGACAAATGTTTGCCAAGGCAAACATTAAGTGTGTCTGCCCTTAGTGACATGGGTTAGACCAAATAATCTGACACATCTTCCAGCCCTGTATTTCTGTGCAAGTACTTTGAAATTTATTTATGAAAAACACTCTCTCCAAGCTAGGTAGTAGTATTCATTATAATAAATGAAAACTTGTATCACCAAAAAGAGAGATAAAATTGGTTCTTTCTGCGAATTCTCTGGTCAGCTTTCCTCCTCAGGCCTTGGCACTAGGCAGTATCATAGCAGGCTGCAATTTTCATTAGCTGTTTAATCAGAGGAGTATTTGATTAGAAGCATCATCAAAGGAAACAAGGAGGCTTTTATGAAGACACTTATACAATTTTCAGTATTTCCTAAACACAAATAATTTTGCTAATAATTTCCCTAACAAGTCTTCCTAAGAGTGTGATTTTTGAGCTGTATGCTGTGGTCTGCATAGCTGGTTAGTTCCTTCATGTTGAACAGTGTACTGAGTTAGCTGATCACAGAGGTAGGATGGATTTGATGCTTTTTCAACAGCTTTTTATCAGTTTTCCCTTGTCTTGAGTGAAAAATGATTGTAGGCTGAGGAATATCTCTCATGTTCCCTAAGTGTAGCTTGGCTCTGTGGGAAGATGTGATATACATGCAATCTGTACCTGAGGAAAACCCACTGCACAACAGAAGTGTCTGCATTTGTGGATACCTTTCACACACGATGAACACAACACTGGCATGGCAGAACATAGATAAGCCAAAGCAACAGCCCTCCTTGTTCAGATCCCCTGTATCTGACAGCTTACTGCTCAGTTGTGCTTTATGACTGAACAGAAGTTCCCTTGCAACTGTGCAAATCTGTCACTTTATGCTCAGATATTTGGAGCTTGCAGTAACTACATCTGGGAAGTGAAAAAATGCTGGGAAGCGTTTCAGGTCTTGCAGTTGAGCACTTCAAACAGATGGCTTTTGTCCAGAGAGAGCTCTTCCAGCTTTTAAAATTACTTCTCATAAAATTTGACCAAGCTATTTAGGGGTAAGCTATTTAGTAAGAGTGGTGGGGAGGAGTGGCATTAAACTTGTAGAAAATAGTGTTGGATACCTTGAGCAGTAAAATCCTTTGATCTTCTTGCAGTCTCTAATTTCCTGATTGTGGCTGAATGTAGAAATGATGGACAAAGTTTCTATATTCTCATTCAGGTGATAAAGGAAGTTTGGTGAGTTAGTTTTTGTTTTTTTTTTTTTTCACTGAAATGAGCCCTTGTTGATTTGAATTCAAGTTGAAAATACCAGAGTGTTGATCCTGTATGTTGTACTTTATGAATGAGTCATGAGTCTGTTTTATACTATCTGCTTGGCAGACTAGTGCAGAAGCACAATATGAAAAGTAGGATCTAAACCAAGCATTTCATCAAGCAAAGACTTTTGTTACTGGCTTTTCAGTATGGGCCATTAACCTTTATGGACACTACTTTCTCTGCAATGAAGTTACTATTTTAACACCATTCACTATTTTATACAGTAAAAGATATAACTACATTAATTTTATGGTAAGTACTATAAGGACTTTGGAAGGGAATTTTGAGAGAAGTGCTGTGTCAATAATGACTTGTTTATCACAGTATTAATAATAGAAACATATTGTTCATCACCATCGAGACTTGTCTTCCTATTTTGAATTATCTACAGTGAATAATATCAGGTAGGTATTTGTGCACAGAACCTCCAGTGATGGTGCCTTCTTGGTGATGTGAAGATACTAGAGGCAAAGACACAAAACCTATTTCACAGTGCCCAGAATGGCCAATAGAAAAGAATTCCCCTCAATTATCCAAATGAATTGGCAGATATATTTGGAAGCTCCTAGATATATGACATAGATTTAAACATATTTTAAAATAATTCACTTTGTATTTTTGTGATGGTCTTAAGAAAATCCTGCTGATGCAAATTAATAATAAGATTTCTAGCAAATGTATTTTATCCTGTTATTTCAGATGTACAGGTATTTTTTCAGGATATTTTTGAGTAAACTTAATAAAAAGGAGTAGAAATAGTTCTGACATTTGTTTACCTTTTGTTGTCTGCCTTTTGTTTACCTGCATTTCATACAACAGGTCAGGTGTATGAAATGTTTGTATGAAACAAACTCACCTTTCAATGAGATGAGTTTGTTTTCATCACTCACTTCAGTGCCATAATTAATGGGAATTGCATGGGCCTGACAATTTTTTACCCTCTTCCCATCTGATTCAGAGCTACTGTTTGAAAATTCTGACAATAGCTGCAACATACTGGTGCTCAAAGCTGTATGGAGGACACAGCAGTGCTGGAGCACTTTTACAGTTATTGAGCTGTTAACCTTTGAGGGAAATGTTTCAATGCTGTTGTAGTTTTTGTGAACAGGTGGCAGATATATCACATAGGCATGGCTAGTGATTTCATAGACCAGGTAATTTCAGTAGGTACATTTCCAGTAACTGACAGTGAATGAAGAAGCTATTAAATTAATTACATTTCTCTACAAAATGCAAAAATCACATGGTCAAAGTGTTTTTAACTTCTGATGGTGGTTGTCATTCCTGTAGCAGTCTCTTCTAAGGTTTGCCCAAAGAAACTGGTAACATGCAGTTGGAGTTGGATGTGACTGACTCCTTGTTATGTGCCACTTGCTGACGAGGGTGTGTGTATTGTCACATCTTCCCACATGTTTGCCATCAATTCTCCATCATGAGCTCCAACAGGCTGCAGCTCCACTGTATTTCTTAAACTCCCTTTATTTTATATTGAGCCACACAAGTTAGAGAATATACCACTGTTGTCTGGAGGGCTTTTTTTTCCTTCCTAATTAAATTTCAAACTCTATTTTTAGCATTTGCATTCAGTTTTGTCACACTTGCAAAGCATGCCAACTGTCCCAGTGAGCTGCAGCCTCCTGGCAGCTGAGGTATCCATGTTTGGTCATGCACCCTAAAGTTTTTGGCAACAAAACATTTTTTACATCTTAAAGGAGGATATTCAACTGTCATTTGTGCCAGAGAGGGTCTCACTGTGTGCTTGATAATTAGAACCTGGCAAGTGTTAATGCATGGTTTGTAATGCATGGTTTGTAGGAATGCACAGAGCCTCAGAGGCCTGAGCAAGGATGAATTCCCTGTTAAATTGTAGTGCATGTGAAAAAGGGATGAACTTCCCAACAGCACTGGGCTGCACCAAACTACTTCCTGCTGAAACAGAAAAGTACATGCAAACCAGAGTTCCCCCTGGGCTGAATGTGGCAAGGATTGACCTTCTGGTGAGGGTCTTTCCCAGGCATTGTGTGTAGTGAGGAGGCTGCTGGTTCTTGAAAGGAAAGCACCAAAATTAATAGTAACAACAAGCCAGAGAAGCAGATTCTCTTACAAAACAAGAAATCTTTTCTCTTCTGTCCCCCAAGAGGTCATGGAGTGGCTACAAGTGCTTAGTCTTAATCAGAAAGACTCTTTTGGAATCCTCACTGGAAAAATGCTCCTGTAGTGTTAGCAGGTGGATGGGGATTGCAAAAGAAAAATTCAGGTTTAGTGTCAGAGCACAGTTCTGGAGTGAGAGACTGATTTCCACTGGTCTGGTGTCCGTTGAGTCAATAAAGTTGTTCTGAGTTCTCCCTGCTGTCTGTGAGATCACAATTTCTTGTAAATGTTTTTACGAATCAGTTTGGCACAATCCTTAGATTTCCTGTGTCTTTATTTCATGCTCGGAATACTCAGTTCATGACCTGCTTGTTAAAAAGAATGGAAATTGGAATTTTCAGGAATAGATGTTTTGCTTAGTGAGTAAAAAACCTATTATGATTTCTATTTCATTTATCTACTATGACCTTTTCCTCTGATATGATATTATGGCTGAATCCCAGAAATCAAATTCCTGAAGGGTGAGTTTCATCTTTAGGTATAAAATTATTTTGAGGCCCTTTTGCAGTTTCTCATATGTACTGTTTTTGCCACTGCAACCTCATAATTTATTTAGATAAGGCATGTAGGTCTCTTCTTCATGACTGATTTTAACACCAGAGACAGAAAATTAGCAATATGCTAAGCCTTAGCAACCCAGTGGTTCTGTGTACCATTTTCCTTTGTTTTGGAAACTTTTGATATTGGTGGATGTATTAAAAATCTTTCTTAATAGAGGCAAGTTACTCTCAGTGGAATAAAAATCTTCCTAAACAGAGGCAAATGACTCTCAACGGTTGAGTTAATAGCACACTCAAAAAGTTGGTGTAAAATCAACAGGAAAATTTCTGTGGGGTGAGGATATCCCTGCCTATTTTTCAGTCTCTTGGCTTTTGTTTAGGGTATCTGTTATGCAACGTTTTGGCCATGGGCCCCATCCACTGTTGATATTCCTGTGGTGGGAAGCCTGCCAGTGTAAGTCAGCTGCAGATCTGCTGCAGTGTGTACCTGGTATAATCAAAATTGCTAGGATGAGCATGGGAAGCTTGTGATTCTGTTGACCCTTTCATAAATGCAATATATAGCATCCCTGAGAAATCATGAGAAGTAATCAGAGGAATGTGTTACAAATCTGGTATTTAAGTTCAGACCATCAATTGACTGTGTGTTATGCTGGTTTAGATTGAAGACCCTGGTATTAACAGCGGACTGTTTTAAAACCTCGGAGATTTTTTACTGACTTTTCAGGGAAATCCTGAAATATTATTGGAAAGTAAATTAAATGTAAATAATTAGAATAAAAATGGATCAGTCTTGTGACATAGCAAAATGTTTTCATTCTTAGCTACTATTTTCAATGCATTTTTCACAGAATAAAAGAATATTTAGGGTTAGAAGGGACCTCTGGAGATCATCAAATCTGATTTTTACCCTGAAATATACTTGGAGGTAAAACTGAGTATATATGTTTTTTGTTAAGAAGTAAATGTGTCTGGAGAAAAATGTGTTTTGATGTTGTGTTTTCCTGATATTTTGAAATGACAAGGGCATATAAATACTGTTTTTAATCAGTTGAAATCACAGAATTAACTAGGTCGGAGATCTTTGGGATCATCAAGTCTAACCTATGACCTAACACCACTTTGTCAACTAGGCCATGGCACTGAGTGGCTCATCCAGTCTTTTCTAAAACCTCCAGGGACAGTGACTCCACCACCTTCCTGGGCAGCCCACTCCAAGGCCCAATCACTCTCTGTGGAAAACTTCTTCCAACCTAAACCTCCCCTGGCCCAGCTTAGACTGTGTCCTCTTGTCCTGTCTCTGGTTCCCTGGGAGAAGAGGCCAACCCCCCCCCCCCGGCTCAGCCGCTTTCAGGTGGTTGTAGAGTGATAAGGTCTCCCCTGAGCCTCGTCTTCTCCAGGATAAACAACCCCAGCTCCCTCACAGAACTTGTGTTCCAGACCCTTCACCAGCCTGGTTGCCTTTCTCTGGACACATTTCAACATCTCTCAACATCCTTCCTAAACTGAGGGGCCCAGAGCTGGACACAGCACTCAAGGTGTGGCTTCACCAGTGCTGAGTGCAGGAAAGGAGTCACCGCCCTGCTCCTGCTGGCCACACTACTGCTGATCCAGGCCAGGATGCCATTGGCCTTCTTGGCCACCTGGGCACACAGTGGCTCATGTTCAGCCTGCTGTCCATGAGGTGATGTGCATTGAAATATCCTTGAGTGAGTTAAGTACAAAATGTTCCCCTGAGATAAGACACTGGAGAAATAAGTGTGAAGGATCTGACTTAGAGAGGCGCAGGATGGTGTGTATTGCAGTGTTTGTGGGATACCCACTAAAAATACACTTCATGAAAGAGAACTTGTGAATTCAGTGGGATACATCTCATTTAACTGGGAGGAAATGTGTGGGGCAGGCTCCTCTTGCTCCAGAACCAAGAGCCCCATGGATTTTTCTCACAGATACAAAACACCTCACAGACATGAAACGCAGGATGGATGACCCTGAGGGGCACAGGTTCAGGTAATTGAAATTTCTTGTGAATTGTGACTGATTAGGGACTTGGATACCAAACACAAGTGCTGGCATCCTTGTTGGATCACACAGGTACTCCTTATGATAGCAAATTTCCAAGCTTCAAATGCCACTCCAACTCAAGAATTGTAAGGCTCTGCATGGGTAGAGCCCGTGGTTAAGCAAGAGGCTTCCTATTCAAACAAACTATGCCATAGTTGTTGACAACAAATATTTGGTATCTTTCTCTGACGCATTTATGACTAGGAGGCTGATTAACTGTGTGTTTGATTTATTGCTGCACTCTCTATTTTTAGATTTCTGAGTTTTTTTCCCCTCTCTCCCACAGTTTCACAGGTTGCTCTTCCCATGTTCATCAGAAAAAGCATATGGACAGACTTGTCAGTTTAACAGTCAATGTGAGCAGTAATTCTAGCATGAGGAGTTTAACATATTACAATAATTCCTTTTAATAACATGTTTATTCGGTCATGACAACAACTATAAACATAAGTACCATTCAGCTCTTTGCCAATATATGAGCTTACTAACATCAAATCTTACCAGAATCACATATTCTTACAGGTGTCCCAGACACAACATTAACTTTATTAAGCAAAAGTTCATAAATAGTAAAAATGTCCTCTGTTTCACATTGCAGCGTTCCTTAAGCATGTACGTACAAGTTTGGAGTAACTTCTCCAAATCTTTGTGTCATAAACTTCCTTAGCTGTTTTAACAACCATAGAGATGATTTTTTTTTGCCTGCAGCAAAGCCTTTTGTCCTTGAGCAATCTACAATTAGTATCACTCTCAGCAGACATGAAAGTTCATTTCTGAAATGAAAGTGGTGATGAAACACAATACAATATTATCTGCTCATAGCTTGCCTGCACACTCTGCCCTCATTATAAATCTTTCAGTTATAACACAGTATCCTAAAGAACAATATATCTCCCTAATATCAGTTCTTTATCTGCATTACCTCTCTTTGAAGATCCTAAAATGGTTGGCCTGCAGCAATGCAGATATTATACTTAGGGTGGAGTGTGTTTACAGTCAGTTCTTTTCCTTTTTAATATTTACACAGTATTTCTTAAGGTTGCTACAGTTTACGAATCATGTACATTGACATACGTTTTCTGAAATGTTCACAGTGCAGTATTTTGTGGCCTAACCAAACTTTGTAAATGTCATTAAAAATAAACTTTTTTTTTAATATAAAAATAGAATACTTTATGTGTTTACACCAGCAAACCCAGTTCTATTCTATTCTAAACAAACTATACAGTAGTATGCACAGAATTCCACAGGAACAGAAATGACATGTGATGTTTGCCCTAAAGTTATAGTACTCTTTCCTAATGAATAGAAGTTTTATTTACTATCTCTTTTCAAAGTTGTTTCTCTGGTCATAACATAGCATTAAAAGTAGATAATTCACTGGGTTGTGTGATCCAAGAAGAGAGTAAAGAGGGCCTGAAGCCATTTCTTCTTTTGATCAGTCTTCTCTGCTCTTCAGGGCTGGTATGAAGAAGTTACTGATATGCCTGCTATGGCGGGGTCTTTTTAGGTCAGGGCAGCCTGCAACACCTCTGCTCCTTGCTCACCTTTGTTAGGAGCTCTACCCAAGGGTGGGTGGCAGAGCATCAGCTGCTCACCAAGTGACTCACCAGACAGCAGCCTTCAAGTTTTAATTCCCAGAGTGATTCACTGTTTATTGAAAGAAATGGAGGCTTTTCATTTTTCAGCAAGAGATCTGTTGCTGTAGACTGTGTGACTCAAATAAATGACTGAATGTTGGAATAATGTTGACACTAGGAATGCTTTAAGCTAGATGATTTTCCCTTTGTTTTTGTACCGTCTGACTATACCAGAGAACTGGTAAGACACAGAATCAGAGAATCATAGAAAGGCCCAGGTTAGAAGGGACCTTAAAGATCATATAGTTCCAGCCCCTCTGCTGCGGGTATATTGATTAATGTTGAAAATTCCAGGGATGGGGCATCCACAACTTCCCTGGACAACCTGTTCCAGTGTGTCACCACCTTCACAGTATTTTTCCCCAATATCTAATTTAAACCTTCTGTCTTTCAGTTTAAACTCATTCCCCTTTGTTCTGTCTCTACATGCCTTTGTAAATAGTCTTGTTCCATCTTTCCTGCAGGCTCCCTTCAGGTACTGGAAGGCTGCAATTAGGTCATGCCAAAGCCTTCTCTCTTCCAGGCTAAACAATTCCAATTCTCCCAGCCTTTCCCCACTGGAGAGGTGCTCCAACTCTCTAATCATCATGGTTGATGATTGATGTCCTTCCTGTGATGGGGCCCCAGAGCTGGATGCAGCACTCCAGGTGGGTCTCACCAGAGTGGAGAAGGGGCAGAATCCCCTCCCTTGACCAGCTGGCCACGCTGCTCTTGATGCAGCCCAGGATACAATTGGCTTTCTGGGCTGGGAGGGCACTTTGCCTGCTCAGTGCAGCCTCTCATGCACCCCAAGTCCTTCTTGGCAGGGCTGCTCTGCATCTGTTCATCCCCCAGCCTGTGGTGATACAGGGGTTGCCCTGACCCAGCTGCAGCACCTTGCCTTTGGTCCTGTTAAAACTCATGGCATTCCCACCAGCTCTCTTCTTGAGCTTGTCCAGGTCCCTCTGGATGGCATCCCATCCTTCAGGTGTGTCAATTGCACCTCTCAGCTTGGTATCATCTGAAAATGTGCCAAGTGTGCACTCGTGCCCTTTGTCTGTGTCATTAATGAAGTTATTATAAATAACACTGGTCCCAGTGCGGACCCCTGAGGGACACCACTTGTCACTGATGGCCATGAGGACTCTGAGACACTGACCTCTATCCTCTGGATGTACTGTCCAAACAACTTCTTATCCATCCAACAGTCCACCCATCAAATCCTTCTCTCTCCAGTTCAGAGAGGAGGTTGTGGGGGGCTGTGACAAAAACCTTAGAGAAGCCCAGGTAGATGACATCTGTACACCTCCCCTTGTCCACTGGTGTAGTCACTCCATCCTAGTAGGCCACTAGGCTGGTCAGGCAGGACCTGTCTTGGAGAAGCTGTGCTGGTGTCTTGAATTCTGGTGAAGAACTGCTCTGTCCTTCATGTGCCTTCTAGGAGGGTCTGTTCCTTCCCAAGCACAGAGGTGAGGCTGACAGGTTGGTAGTTCCCAGGGTTGTTCTTTGTTCTCTTCTTAAATATAGGTACCCTGGTCCCTTTTTCCAGTCACCTGGGACTTTCCCTGGCTGCCATGACTTTTTGAATATCATGGAGAGCAGCTTGGTGAGTGCATCAGCCAATTCCTTTGGAACTCTGGGATACATTTCATCAGGTCCCATAGACTTGTGCACATCCAGGTTCCCTGGATGGTCATGAACCTGGTCTTCACTTACAGGGGGAGGGGCTTTGTTCCCCCAGTCCTCATCCTGCTGTCCATCCTTTCAAGAGGTGTGGGAAGAAATGTTGCCATTGAAGACTGAGGAAAGTCTGAGGACTGAGGGAATTCTGAGGACTCAAACTTCTCCTCATCCACCGGCACTGTTTAACAGAGAGGGAACACCTTCTTTGGCCTTACTTTTCTGATTAACATACCTGTAGAAGCCCTTTCTGTTATTCTTTGCATCCCTTGCCGGGTTCAGTTCCAGTTTTGTCTTGGTCTTCCTCACCCAGCTTTTACTCAGTCATACTTTTCTATACTTGTTTTATTGCACACCATTTCTTGATTTTGATTTCTGTTAAGACACCACGAGGCTGGCTATCTTGGCTTCCTAGGTTCTTAGAAACCTTGTTGATGTGGTTCAAAAATCCAAAGTTTTCCCCATGTGGGATGAAAATACATTTTAAACTCTTGTAATTCTCATTGCATTTCTTGGCCTTTTGTGTGAAAACCATTTCTGCACTGTTCGTTATCCTAAAGTACATGCACAGTAACAGTCCTTCCAGCCATACTGATTGATATTCTACTTCCATGGCATTTGTTCTTGGGTCTGAGCACACATTAATGACATTTTGTGGGAACTAACTCTGGAGGGTAGCACACCACATTTCTATTTGGTAAATTGATGGCGTTCTCCAAATACTTGGAAATTACTGTGAAGGTTTATGGAATCCTGTATCCTTAAACAATATGATATTGTGTCCTTGTACTAGTGCAACTTGGGCAACAACATAAACATGTGCAACAGTGTTCTCACAAAGACTGGGCAGTAAAAACTAGTGGACAAAATGTTTTGCTCTTTGTTCATACAATGAAGAATGGATTTTCCTTAATTTCAGACATACCCGTCATGTGTCAACATCCATGTCTGTGTTGTCTTGTGATGACAGAAGAGAAGGATAGGGAGCAATGGACTTGACATTGACATAAGTAGCATTGACATGAACATAGTGTTCCCCAATAAAAGTGGAGAAGATTGTTGATATTTTTGAAACCAGTTCAGAAAATGCTGGACGCATCTCAGGTTTCGGATGCCAGCACTTCAGCATGACTTCATACCTGCCATTCAAATAGAAGAGGTGTTCAATTATAAAATCGCATAAAAAGAAAAAACCCAACTCTCTCTTTCCTCCCACAGCCTCAATTACTATAGCAGAAGAATCAGCAGGATTTGCAGAAGCCTTTGCAAACGATTTACTTACAGTGGATCAGGACAGTATTCAGGTTGCAGCAGCCTTCTTCCTTGTAGTAAGTAAACAGTTATATCAAAAGAATTTACATCAGGATAAGGTGGTGCCCCTCGTGTCATAAGTTCCCATAACAATACACCAAAGGACCACTAAGAAAACAAAGATATAAATAAGAAGTTAAAGGGTTGGAGGGCTTTACATTTCTGCTTTAGAAGATGGTTTGACAGATTTAAGCATTTAACTGCATGGATTTTCCCTTTGAAAAGTTGTTTTACTGCATTCAGCTTTCTTTTAAGTGGGCTAATAAATGCTGCAGGGACTTGAGGAGCCACTTAAAGACCAGCCAAAGAATCTCAACTAAGTAAATGAAAGAAAATAAAAGCCTATAGGCCTGCTACTTTGCTGGTATAAATTGGCAAGACTTCTTTTGAGGTTAATGGAGCTCTGCCAGTTTACATGAACTGATGATCTGTGTAAATACCTGCTGAAGACAATACACATGGTGAAAATTCTGTGCATCACAGGTCAGTCGGAATCTGGATTGAAAAGAGAGCTAAAATACAAACCAATCCATCCAATGACTTCATTGTAACAATTTTTTCTTCGTACATGGCCAGGTAATACTTGAGATTACTGTAGGCAGCCAGACTAGACTTTTATGAGTCTCCAAGTTAACTTGTTCTGTCAAGCTTTCCAGAGCCCCTCCTATAGCAGGGTTCTTGGCTTCTAAGAATGTCCTTAGTGTCCCTTGGTACAGGGTTTAACTCCTAATTCTTTCCTGAGCAGTAACATATAATCAGGTCAACAACCTCTTGCTTAGCGATTGGGACAAATACACTTTCTGGACGTAGAAAGACTCTTTTGTTCTTATGTGAACAAAAGCTAGATTCAAATATCAGTTTTCATTTGGAGCCGTTCCATTAATTAAATACTAGAAAGATGCCTCAGGCAATATAAAAGAAATAAATAGGTGATACAAATATGTTTGTACATTACCACATCTGACTTTGTTGTGAATTTCTGAGTTTGTAAACTTTCCAAAGCCATCCATTTCACTGGCAGTTTAGCTCCTGTTTTATTGTGTACACTGTAGTATTCTTTATCATAGATATCTCTAGCAAGACCAAAATCAGCAACCTTGACAGTGAATTTTTCATCCAACCTACAGAAAAGACAAGAGGTATTATTTGCAACTGAGTGGGAAAGATTTACCATGTTGGTGGATTATAATGACTGACTTGCATTTTTGAGACTGTGACTTTGGATGGCAGTACTTTATTTGGCATCTATGAACTAATGTAACACTGAAACAAAAGTGCAGCAAAGCATATTTGACACCCATTTAACACAGTGAATGAACTCAGGAAATTACTGATATTGTTTTGATAATACAATTTGAATTACAGCTATTTTAAAACAATTGCTATGTATAAAGATTTTTGCTAATAGCCTATACATCCTGATTGAGTTCTACATCATTTCTTCCACAGCTGTTTTTTCTTCTGTATCCTTAAAACCTGCTCATTTTTATTTCCAAGTTAATGCATCACCTTTCCTACTGACTCTCAGTTTTGATAAGGAGGGATCCATCATTATCTCAGTGACTGCCTTTATGCAATAATGTAGTCCTGTAACTAAGGATGAGTTTGGTGTGTATTCTGGGGGAAAATTATGGCATAACAAAAGTTCTGTTGGGGTACCAGCTCAGCCATACCAGCTTCCCTTCTCCTAAGCCTGGTATTTGTCCTGATAAGTGGTATCATTGTTACAAACAGACAGAGTGTGGATGTGGGCATTTTCAGGCCTATCCTTCTTTACAGACCTAGTCACAGCAAGCACTTCCTTTTGGGCTTCCTTACAGCATCACACAGTCACAGAATGGGTGTGGTTGGAAGGGGCCCTGAAGATCATTTAGTTCACCATAATCTCCCCTGCTCAAAGCAGGGTCTGCTGCTACAGGTTGCTCAGAACCATGACCAGCTGGGTTTTGAATATTTGCAAGAATAAGGACTCCACTACCTCTCTGGCGACCTGAGCCAGTGTTCAGTCATCCGTATAATAAAAGTGTTACTATGTTTAAATGCAATTTTCTCTGTTTCAGTTTGTGCCCACTGCCTCTTGGCCTGTCCTCGGGAACCACTTAGAAGAACCTGGCTTCCTCTTCTTTAAGTCACCATATCAGTTATACATATGGATAAGATCCCCTTGAACCTTCTCTAGGCTAAATGATCCTGTCTCTCTGTGTCTGCACATGACATTTCCTTGTCTTGAATTTATGAGGTTTCTGTCTGGACAACTCTGGTCTGTTGAAGTCAGTGCATGGGACAGAACCATCTGCTGTATTTAATGATGTTGTAACTTAATCTGATGAAAGGAGTAGGAGGAACTTTGATGGATCAACAGGAAACAGTTTATGCCATAGCAGATTACTGCACCTCTTCCAGGATAGTGGAATAGAGTATATAGTTCCTGAGGACTATATTTGCAGCTGGCTTCCTTTCTGATAGACATCACCAGTGCAGCAGGGCCTGTACTGAGTGTGGGATTGCACATGGCCTCTGGGGACAGTGAGTCTGGTGGCCTCAGCTCTCCAGGCTCTGAAGTGCTGATCCCTATGGAAGTACATTCAGTGGTCCTGTGAGACACCCTGAGAGCTGCTCCTTCCTCACCCAAGGAAGAGACAGTAACCCATTGCCACCATTTGGACTTTGATTAGATGAACTAGGTCTTTTGTTCAGAAACCCAATGCATTTCTTCTTAGGAAATATCAAAATCTGCTTGTGGCTTTTTTTCCATCTCTTTAAACAAACCAATACCTGCAATAAAATGTTCTTTTTCAGAGGCTGTTCAGCTGCACAGGTGTGCAGCCTTGAAAGAAGAGTAAGACATCTGATGTCACAGGTTAATGACCTTTTTGCAGCCAGAGTTCCAGTTTATGATGTGCTAAAAATAAACTTTAAGGCTGTGCCTCATTAATTCACAACATCAGTGATAAATCAGCATAATCATATTGGCAAATCCTGTATCAGTTTTTCTTTGTGGAAACAGAACTGTCTGGCTTCCCAGACACTAGTAAGATTCTTTGAATAATAATTTGTGTGCCTGTTTGAGCCAAAGTAAGCTCATACTCGTGTAATGAAAGACTATTGTCAAGAGGTCTCACTGGTGTTTCTTTGTGTTCCTGTTTTTCTCACCGAGTTCCCCTGTGTTCCTCTCCCTCCTGGTTAGGTGTGGCAGCACAGACATGCTGCTTCTGAAGAGGCTGGGTGGAAGCACAGCAAGTTGAGGCAACAGCAGTTTAACTTCCCTTAGGAGATGCCTTTTAAACTCTAACCAATGATTTTGAGAGGCTACTCTTTCACCTCAGCTTTCTTATTTCTCACACTCAAAAAAAGCTTATGTGTTAGAAATGAGCCCTTAGCAAGATGAGTAGCTCATCAGCATGCAAGACAAACCTCAGTATAATTGCAGAGCAATGAAAAAACCACCATCTTTTTACTAAAAAATAGCAGAATCCTGGAAACTTCAGTTTATCTCATCTCACTGTTTTACACAGAAGAGTGTGGCAATGTGGCTGAAAGTAGACGTTTGTACTTACATACAGTTTCTTGCTGCCAAATCTCTATGGACAAACTTTTTACTTGCAAGGTATTTCATTCCTTTTGCAACCTGAAGGCCAAATCCAATTAAATCTTTTACTGTTGGATTCTGTAAAATACAAACATTTATGATAAAATTAATGCAGAAGCTTAAGGATTGGACTGCTTTATGCTGTGACTCTAGGTTTTATCCACCTCTCCTGCCACCAGAATGATCAAGAAAGGTTGGCGCTTGTAGTGAAACTGGTTTAAGTTTAGGTCAGCTTCTTACCCCCAGTGAGAAAACACACAATAAGAAAACAAAAGAGCTGACAGTGTCCAGAAGAGTAGAGTTTGCAGCATAAGCAGCATAACCTGACCTGAGAAGTGGAACAGTATGCTGAAACTTCAGCATCACAGATGATACAAAAAATTCACACATGTGGACTTAAGGGTGATAGCGTGTAACTCAGTAGAAGGTAATAACTGTGAACTTGGAGCTCATCAGCTGGAGATGACCAAGAGAAGAGAAAGTCCTATTTGGCACAAAACAGGTGCATCAGTATGATGTCATGAAAAATGCAAATGAGACCTTAGCAGTTACCAGAGGAAGATTTTTGGCAATGATTGTTAACTCTTTCTTCTTGCCTACATGGTGAGATGATACTCAAAATGTTAAATACCAAAATAAATACAAACATAAACCTCTAAATCTTTTATGGCAATCATATGACTTGTAATAGTAAGGATCCTACAGATTTTTGTGGTTTTGACATTGCTCCTTATAATTTTCTTCTGTGGAACAATCTGATTCAACTGTGGTCATTATTCTATTTATTTCAGGAAGGACCATGGCACTATTTACAGACAAGGGTCCTGGTGCTTGTAGAATGAAAGAAGCTCAAATGGGAGCAGGTCCCAGCCTCTGAAAGCTTACCTCCTCCAAAAATTTGTTGAAATGATGATTTTTTAAATTGTACTGGCTATTGCTGATTGCTGTAAAAGCAAGGACAAAATCCTGTTGGCTCAGAAGTAACTTTATATTGTTCTAACACTGTGAAATAGGTGAAATACTACAGTGTTAAGTGGGCTTGCACTACCTGAGGTAAGATCTGTGGTCTCCTACTTGAGAGAAAGCAATGAGGCACATTTGAGGAATCTACAGTCTTTCAATGGAAATGGGGAAGACTGCTGATAAGAGGGTATGCATAGTTTGTATAAAAGCCCCTGTTTTTCTTTCTTAAGATAAGAAGAAAAAATATTGACAATAAACGTACTGTGACACGAGCTGCACATGGAGTTCCCTTACCTAGGAGCTGAAAAAGCAGATGCTGATGACTGGCACTGCTGTGCTAAAGTCAACAGAGATGTGCCAGTTTAACCAGAAGATGATTGGGCCTCTGGACGTAGATCTCATAAACACATTTGTTTATAAAGAGGCTTATGGATGGGAAATGAGAAATACTTATTGCTGATAATTTCTGGGAAACATTCTAGAGAGGAATTTGAGGGGGAGGGGAAGGAGTGGCACTGCTGTGGCTGGGCTCGATGCCAGACTAAGCAAGTGCTAAAGGTTAAGGTGTAGGAACAGCAGCAAGTTGCAGACGTAATGTAATTATGAGAGCCTGGAAGTGTTGGAGCAGGGCGTGGCCAGGCTTGCATTACCCTCCACACCTCACCAGGTACTTACATGAGTCTCATTCCTAATGAAGTTTCGAAGATCTCCATGTTTCATGTATGGAAGAACAACTAATGGGGATCCTTCATTGGGCAAACAGATTCCCAGGAGTGACAGAACATTGGGATGAGTGAAATCTTTCATGATTATTCCTTCTTTCAGAAACTGAGCTACTTCTTCCAGGTCTGTAATTCCTGAGAAATCCAGTCATAAAATCAGTTAATTAAAAGAAACAGAAAAAAACTAGACTTCATTTTTCTACAGCATGTCATTGCACAACAAAGTGATAATGAGAGACTCCAAACATGCTCTCCACCTCCCACATTACAATGAAGTTATGTGCATTGGTTTTCCTACAATGACCAAATACAGGTTGTTGGTAATATTAATTTTGTTTCTCCATTTCTTATTTTAAATTATTTAAAATTGAATAATAACACTTGAGTAAAGTCCTAAATAAATTTTATACTACCTTCCTGCTTTTCCAGCGGCTTTGCCCACTCTTCAGCAGTTTAACTTCCAAACCCAAATCTTCAGTACTCAGTAGAATAAAAACGTAACACTACCTTTCCCTTATTTTCCAGAGTTGTTTCTTTGTAGAGGAAATATATGGAAATTTCATTTGATGTAAAAATATATGCCAATGTGTTGTGGTAATTTGAAGTAACTGGAATTGCTCCAAAGATAAATCTGATTCAGCTGCAACTAAGGATCTTTGTTTATAAGTGTATACTTCACTGGAATTTATTGGTTCACCCAGTTATCTTTGGAATTAGTAGTAATGTCTCACTATTAAACATGTAACTCACTATTCAGTGACTTCACAGCACAATGAATTTTCCTGCTATCGTTATCCAGCAATGTCCCATGGTACACACAGCCAAAATGTCCTGTATAAAAAAATGAGCAATATTAGCTTTAAGAAGTAAAATTAGCTTTCTGGTATTTTCCATTGGGTAACAATCATACTGTAAGAAAGTGATCACACTCCATTTCTATCCAATTCCCAACATTTGTAATATACACTTCCTAACTAACATATTAAAATAAATGGAATCAGACCATTACATAAAACCACCATTCATAAAATCACCATTACATAAAACCACCACTACATAAATCCACCATTACATAAAATGAAAACTCCACTTGCAGCATAATTGGTGTTTCTTGACCTAAATGCAGAGTATAACTAATGACAAGGCTGGCGCCACAAACATTTCGTGTTCTTGCAATGACTAAGCACACGAAACCCACGTCAGCCCGTTCCCATCATCTCCTGTGACATGGGTGTCAAAGGAGGACGCCTGCAAGGCACAGGGAGCAGGTAGAAGCTGACATGACCATTGGATTGGTGGCTCCCAGTGATCTGCAAGCCCATGCTAAGCGGTCCACTGGACTGTACAAACTTGATGCGTGGAAAGGACAGCCACTCTGGGATTACAGTGTCTCAGGTCTTGCTGCTCCATGGAAAATGTTGAATGTTAAAAGTGATGTTCTGGCTGCGGATGGTTTGGGAGTTGCTCTACTGATCACAGACTGATGACACCACTTGGCAGTTTTTTTCTGTGGCCTAGTTCCAAGTATAAAATATTACTAAAAGATGATGAACAAAATTTGCCTTCTTTCTCATGGTCTGAGCAGTGAAATGAACTGCCAGGGACGCAGAAATCCTGTGCTCTCCTGCCAAGCAAATGATGTTGTCTACCAAAACTTACTATGAGAAGTCAGGTTTAGCAGTTTGGGAAACAGTGAGGTTTGAGCTCCAGGTTCACACATTAATTTCTCCAAATCAAATTATGTGCATGCAGTTGTGGCTTCCTTCGCAGATGAACTGTTTACTGGAGAGTTTTAAAATACTAATATTTGCAGTTAGAAAGCATAATTTTTTTTCTTATGTGTGAGCTCTACAGAGAACAAGGCTATCTGATTAATTTTACTATGTTCCAGTCATAAGCTCTGGTCAGAGCTCAGTTTGCTTTGCTTTTGGCTTGAAGTAAAATTAATCCAAAGTTTGTTTTATAAAAGCAACTAAAATCCCATCAGACCACAGATTGCTTGGAGCCTGGGCACAAATCCTAAAGCTCGGATTGGGTGTGTCTAAAATATTTTGGGGTTTGGCCCATTTCTAGTTAGAAGGGAGAAAATTTAAAATGGTTAATTATCTCAGTGTCATTCCAGATATTTTTCAACATTTAAAAAAGGGGAAATTACTTGGATTTTTCCAAAACAAAAAAGAAAAGAAAAAGGCCCACCCTTGCTTAGGGGATGATGAAGTGTAATACATAGAAGTGAAACACACTGTTTGTTTGATTTGTGGCTCTTGTCCTGCAGAAGAGGCATTAAGAGTATAATTTATAGCCAATTTTTTATCAGTATTCTGATACTTAACAAGAGACCTCTCATGCATGATCTGTAGAAATACTGAAATACAGTTTGTACTTTGGTTACTAATAGGTACTCAGTCATACATTAGTACTTTGGTTACTAATAGGTACTCAGTCATACATAAAAATGTCCCAAACAGAAATATTGGCTTGGGCTATGAAAGGTAAAGGGAACTTGCTTATGAAGATGTAGAGGAATAGGAGTGATGAGAGAAATTTAGAAAAATAGGAGACCTGCTAAATCAGGGACAAAACTAAGGGGAAGTGAATCAGGAGCTACATATTTCTGCAGCTGGCATGAGAGGAATGAGGTGATATGAAGAGCATTTGCTGGGAGGAAACAAGCAGCAAATTCCTCAGAGCTGGTGGAAACCTGAGGAGGGAAAAGGGGTGTGGGCATTTCACCTGGGCCATGGGGACTTTTACTGTATGCGCTAATGACTGCAAGAGTCTCCTGTGTCATGTAGCAATTCTGACAGACAATAGGCTCCAAGTTTGAGGGCACTTGTGTTCCTGCCTCAGCATCCCCTGCCATTTAGGTGCGTGCCTTAGGTTTCACACAATACCCTGCGGCAGATTCACTCCCATACCACAGCCTCATGGCTCAGAAGCCCTGGCTGAGCTTTCTGTAGCCTGGAAAAGGGTGAGAGTGAGGCACTTGTAGGGGAACCAGCAAGTCCATGAGTTTAAAAGAGCCTCATTAGTTGGCAGACACCTTCCTCCTGATGGAGTCTCCTCAACTGATCAGATGCACTGACTCCAAAGGAGAGCCCCTTCATCCCCCCCTTGATTCAGTACATGGTATGCAATGCTATAAGAGCTGAAAAGCTTGAAAAAAATCTCTGTATGGACCCCTTATTCAGAATGGGTGTGCAAAAGGAGGAGCAGTTTGTAATGTAAGAGTTGCAGTACCCACCTCTTCCTATGACTTCATTGAAGTGCACAATCAGGCTGTCAGCACCAATAACCACGTGCTGCACTTCTTTGACCAGGTCGGGATTTAAGGCACTGATGTCTATGTGGACATTGGTCTGGAGAAGTGGACTGGCTAAATCTGAGTCTCCACTAGACAGAATCGGGGAGAGGTCAGAGTGAGGATACTGGGCAGGTCTGCACGATCCATTCTGAGACATGCTTGGAAACTGATCTGGAAAATGAACAGAAACTGTTATAATCCTTTCAAACTTCTCCTTGAAAAATGAAGAGTTTTATTGCATTGGTAAGAAAGGTTTGATTTTATCAGTTTGGAAGTGGCTTGGCTTTACGGAAGTTTTGGTCACAAAGGGAAAATGAAAATATGCCTTGGTAATCTGCCAGCCTCCAGGAAAACCATGTCACTAGAAACTTATGTTTGTCTCAGCTCTACTTTTAAGAAAGTAAATGGCAAAGCTTCCACTTTTCTGAGGGGATGGAATGAAGCCTTGTCACTTCTTGCCAAAGAGAGGTTATAGCATTTCTAGCAATTGGGTGTAACAAGATTAAAACAGAAAAATGACAGCAATATGGGAGGAGGAGGTAGTGAACAATTGAAAACATGAAGCTTTTTATTATTGTCATGCTCTAATTTGGTAGGGAACTTTACACTTCACGAAGGTTTCCAAAGTGCTGGTGAGTAGCTGTATTTATCCAATGGTAAATATTCAACCAGGGAAATGCCTAGAGGTGATTCATTTCCTGTAACTGCTGAAGATATTACAGTTGGTGCTACTCATGAAAATAACATGAGCCATCTGATACAGCAGAAACCAAAATATTTCAGCAAATCCAGGAGTATCTATTTTGAGATTTTATCAACAGCATGTTGTTCAGGTATTTCAAATTGGTTTTGTTCAAAACCTTTTCCCTAGCATTTTGTGTGGCTGAATGAAAGAACTATGTTTAGTTTACATCAATTTGAGTCTGGAATGATTTCAGTGGAGTTGATGAGCTGAATTTAGTTCAGGGTCAAAAACAAAAAAAGGAGAGTAAATTTACTAACAGAAATTATCAGATATCTTATTAGAAAAAGTAAAAAAACATTGCACAGATGTTCCTTATTTATTCCTGCATAAAACTTGTGGAATTTTTATAAAGTGCTTTTATCACTCTGGGAGCTGAGAAATACTCTGTTATTTCATCTAGGAGCAAAAATACCAGCTCTTACAATTTACAAATGAGTTTATTTGTAACTAAAGGCAAATATCTATTTAATAAACACAGTAAAATAATCTAGCCATGGCCGCAAAATATAATTTACAGCTGCGAAATGTAAACCTGCATGTTTTCTAATGTTTCTTTTGTTTCATTCTTGATAATATTGACATCAACACTGCTGCAGAATCATTAGATGAACACACACTCTTCTTGGATGCACTCTCCACTGCACTTTGCCAGTACACAGTGGCTGCATGACCACTGTGGATTTGCCTTTCACCAAGGATCTTTGCATAGTTTTGTTTCATGTACTGCTTTCCCTTCTAACCAGTAGTACAGGCTTTTCTTTCCCTTTGGATATTTTTCAATCAAGAAACTTCCTGTACAAGCTGGTGGCAGCAATTAAAGAATAATAGGGGAAGTTGGGAGCAGGCCTGTGTCTCAGATAGCTCTGTGATCGGGGCTTGCCAAGGTGCAACAAAGATTTGGAGTTATTTCTGTTGAGTTGTATACAGCAGCACCTGAAATAGTACAAGACTATGTCTACACCAAGACTAACAATTATCTGTGATATCTCACACACCATAATGGGGTAACTCCTAATAGATAAAGGCTCTTTAATGGTAATCACAGAAAATGGTCTCCACACGTGTTAAAGGAGCTTAGCATGGGGTGACAAGTGCAGCAGAGTGCTCTTCTGAAGATACCCACTTTAAGGTCACATTATTCAGCACAAAAATATATTTGGCGTAGGATTATTCTTCCCTGAGACTGGCATATTGGCATTTGGCAGATGGCATATGGACCTCCATTCAATTTGTCACAGTCTTCATATCATTTTAGCTTAACTTTTAAAGTTAACATTTTTGCATTATACCATGTCCCATTTTACAGGAGGGGCCTTAACAGATGAAAGAATATGAGTTTACAAAACTCCATGTGCCATGTCGGGCCAACAGAACTGCTTTATCATAACTGTAGGAAGTCACTGGAACACACTAAACCTACAGCCACTTGATGTTATCATTAAAATCAGCCTTTTCTGAGGGGATTTATGCATGGTGTGATGGATCTTATGACAACACAGAATCACTATATACACTAGCTCCTAATAATTTGGGGAGCGCACTTATAGAGAGTTTTTACTAATTGTATTTTATTTCTTCCTTCAACCTGAGTAAAAGTAAAAATCCTATGCACTTGGATCTTGGGAAGCACCTGAGAAGCTCAGTTAAAATAGCAAGCCTGTGAATACGTGAGAGTCCCAAAAATGCAGATACAGACAAATCAGATAAGAAACCGAAATTAGGATACTGATCAAAACAGCTATAGTTTGAAGATATATGAAAATCAAGATGTGTAAAATACCCTCCATACTGATTCCTAATTAGAGTCATACCTTCTAGAAAAGTTGATCTGTAGTCTACAGATTCGCTTGAAACCATTTCTGTGGTTGGGCTTACACTCCTTGCACTCACCAGCCTGTCCAGGTGAGGAGTGTGCACTCTGCCATCATAACGAACCAGGTCACTTCCCAGATCTGGAGGGGGAGGAGAAAGGCAATATTAGGAAACCCTCATGTTTTCAGTATGCCAATATTGATTTATCTACTTATTTAAATTTAGATTTTCTGCTCTGCTGGGAAGAGGGTTAGGTTCTTGCTGTGGCAGATGTGCAGGACTTGATCTATTTTTACAGTGCAAGATTTTCTGGAAAAAAAAATCCTGTGTTGAAGACCCACTCTTAGCTATACTGGAAGATCAAAGACTGCTTTGAAGACTCTAGGGGCAGCTTCATGCTCTGACTGTGACAGTGCATCAGGACAAGACTTGGTTATACACCAGCTCTCCTCCTCCTCCCACCTTACATAGTGGGGCTGCTCCCACTGGAAGGAAACCCAGACACAGGGGCCAGTGAGGAACAGAAGTCTGACCAAGTCCCTGATTTGGGGGAAAAAAAGACCAGGAGACTACAGCACTCTGTGTCTTGCACAACTCATGCACAGCCTGGATGAAGCTGAAGTACTTGTGATTCCATGCATGTCATTTTCCCACCCCCTCTTCCAAAGCTGATTAGGGAAAAGAAGTTACTAAGTTTTCCTAATAGCTCAGAGTTCCTCAGAAATCCTTCTGCTTAAGGCATAATGTGGCCCTTCACCCAGCTCAGGCTCTTGCCAAGCACTGAAATGCAACTAAACATTGGGACTTGATTGTGAAACCTCTGCTGACAGGTTACAACAGGGCAATGCACGGCAGTTAAGCAAAGCACAAAATTATGTCAGTTTTTAAAATCTAAGATAATAATGGAATTATTTGATGGGATTGACTATTATGGACCTTTAATTTGTTTCTTCTTCCTTCTCCAGAAGAAAACCATCATAAAGATAAAAATTAAGATTGATGTTGAAAGAATTCCAGCAATTAGTCCCGTGAAATTCTGATCTTGCCGGATCAGCACTTTTCCAATAACTGTTGACAAAACTTCTTGCTTCCACTGAAATAACAAAGAAAAAATAGTGTAATGATTTCCAAAGACAAGTAAGAACTAGATTATTAGTACTAAAGTATGAGCTGATATGTCTCATATGTATTAAATCTTGATTTTGTGATGCTGTACTGTGATAAGAGACTGTGAGTGGAGAAATTGTTATATTGGTGTACATGAAAACAGAGCTACATGTTTTTGACTCATTTCTCACCTTCAAGAGCTCTGGTAGTGACACAGCTCTGTATTTGACACACCACACACAGAGCATGCACTCACATGCACTCTGGATAACAAGGTTCCACTGTCACCAGACGCGAATTCAAAATGTTAAATTCCTACTTTTACTCCTATGCTGCACAGAATGGGCCTATGGCTATATGGGCTGACATGTACATTAAAAAAAATAGCCCAACTGCCTTTAATGTATGTCCTTCTGGCACAAATATGCTGTAACATCAAACCCACTCTCTTGTTGACAGCATGCTTGCATTTTAGTTCCCAAGGTCACGTGAGCCTGTCCCTTGCCAGCTTCTAGCTTGCTGACAGTTTAAAGACACAAAACTAAATAAAAAACCAACCCCAAAAACCAACAAGCAAACAAGCACCAAGCAGCTAACAAGGAAAAACTGTTTTAGGTCACACAGCACTAGCTCAGTCAGTTGGAATGCATTTGGCCATCTTTTCTCTTCCTCCTGTGGAATTCATCCCTCTGGGTACTGTAATGATGGATTTGCCCGTCAAAAGAGCAAATTTTCTTCTTCGCTGGGCAGACTACAATTTCTGAGTCTCCTTGCCAGTAAACAAGTAGAAACCTTGTTTAACCCCTTTATGTTTTGTTCTTTTCTGTGCATGAAACATGTCACACATATCTGTTTCTTAGAAGTTAAGAAAATATCACAGAGTAGAACTAATAGAATCCAATGTTAGTCCTGGTCAGATATGTAAAAATACAACATATTAACTGAATGCAACCTGTGCACAAGTATTATTATGTTAAACTAGGCTAGTATTATTATGTGAAACTATTATGTGAACTTAGAAATCTGGGATTCCTACACCAAAAGGAGAGCTGCATCTGATTTTATAGTTTGCCTGATATATCCAAGAAAATTAATACTTACTTTAAAAAGAAATTGATATTAAAATAAATTACTAGTTACCATACTAATAAGTCAAATTAGTTATTACTCTTTACTTAGATTGCAGCAGCACATAGGAATATCATTCAGAGCCCAGGATCCTGTGAGATGAATGCCATAAAGACATTGAAAAAATAGATGTCCCTGCTTCAAAGAGCTTACCTAGACTTTGATCCTAACGACACTTACATGACCAGCAAAGTCTCCACTGTTCTAAGTGAATCAGAGTACAGTTTCATAGTTTAAAGGTAATCCCATTCCAAATTCATTTTTCCATATCTCTAAAAAAATACAAATGTATTGAAAGATTTATGTCTTATTCTATAAATCAGTATGTCTACAATTCAAATTTGCAGTAGCACACTGAATGACTCTAATGACACCACCTTTAAAGCAATGACTCAATCATTTGTCCCAAGTGTCTTCTTCTTATAAAAAGAATTGAAATGAAATTATAAAATGCAGACCAAAAAAAAAAAAATCCTTCAGGAAAGATTTGATCCTCTTGACTGCAGCAGAATGTTTTGTTGAAAAAAGGGCTTGTGAGTTCCAAACTAAAACTGTTCCATTATAGCTTCTTATTCTTCCCCACATGTTTCCTCTTGTGTTTGGATTAATAACTATAATTTTATTTCTGTGCTTAGTTCAGGTCCTACTTTGTGCCTAAGGCTCCATAAAGTCTCTGTACAAACAGGTAATAACAACGACGACATATTTATTTTAAAATAGCTGATATTATTTGAATTTCCATCCCAACCAAACAGGGATAGAGATATCTCTGTAAGCAAAGGCTTAGGCTTAAATTTTATTTAGGCTTAAAGTTTATTGGTTCAATAGTGACACTGTGAGTAATAATAAAAATGGCATTAATATTTCATGTGTGGTGCAGTTGCCTCACCTCTATATTTAGCTCACTGTTGGATTTCAGGAGATCGCTGGGAACCGTACACAGAATTGATTCCGACTGCAGGAGAAGGTTTTCGCAGCTTTTGTTTCCAACTTTTAGCACCTCACCTTTAACAGCTTCTGAATCAATATAATGTCCCTTGGAAAAAAAAATCCATTTCATATTACATAACCATCTCATAAAAGTTAAGTAGTTACAAGCTTGGAAGATATTTTTAATGAAGAATAAATTGTGAAATAAAAGACTAATGAGAACTTGCACTGTCATGTCAATATGCATGTATAGGCTTATTTCATGTAAATGTGACTTTGACAGAGGGGCCAGTGTAGGATGGTAAGCTTTACAGATAAAATCTGCTGTCACTCATACAGCTCATACAGACTTCTGAAATTTTAAATGTCTGAGGGATTAATCCTGTTGGTCCTGTTTAGATTTTTGCATAATTTGTTTAAGAAAGGATACATTATATAATGCTGTTGTTTACACAAAACTGGCATTATATTATCCACATGCTAAAGGCATCTAAAACATTGTTTTGCAAGTGGTTATGGTAGCAGAAATGAAGCTTTCAAGAAGAAGTAATTAATTAAAATAATACACAAGTCTGTTAAAATGATGTTCCACAGACCAAAAAGGAAAAATTCTTCGTAAAGATGAGGCATGAAAATTTTACTTCTTACCCAGAAAACCTGCTCTCACATCCCAGACTTGGATGAGAAATTATTGCTTCTGATTCTGTGACAGCAGAATCCAAAGGCCAAGTTTAGGATCTTTTGTGCTCAGGAGTGCATCTCTATTTAAGATCTGGCCTGGCCCATGTGCAGCCCAGCTCAAGATGAAAGAAGAGACATACTAAGTGGGATTGAAGGAAAGAAGGGAGAAGGGAGGGACTAATACAGGCTATTTATATGGGCTGGATCTGGGAATCTTCCATGAGAAGGGAGGAAGGCATCACAGCTGACACCACTGTGAAGCCTTGTATATTGGAAGGAAAACAAGAATTCCATTCTGAGGGGCAAAAAATAATCTTACTTTGGCATATGTTTTAGATCTGCTTCAGAATGAGACTGCACCCTGAGAAAACTGTAACAAATGTATAGGAGAGCCAGCTTAATATCCTATTTTGATGGCAAAGCCACACCCCAGGTAAATGCTTTTTAATTGCTAGCCATAAAAGTCCATTTTGCACTCCATCTTCTGTCTCATTGAAGCCATTCTGTTTAGTGTTAAGTAATAAAATATTCCTGGACTGAGGAGCACATGAATGCTTATTGCTCATTTGTTTGGAGACTTGTGGCAGATTGTGAGCCACATCTTTCCTCTGATGTACCTCAAAAGACTTGAAGTTAATTCTTCCATCTTCAGGATAAATCTATCATCCTGGAGCGTGTGGTTGATTGGTCTCTTCTTCTACATCAAAGCCTAGAATTTTTGTCTCCACCAAAACTGATGGAAAAATAGGAAAAAAACCAAACTGATATTTCCTAAGGTGGTCTTTACCTAGTTATAGAGATGGAAGTCTTTACTTACTACTATGAACATTATGTTACCTTTAATATATTTTAGTCTCAATTATATTCACCATGATATCTAAATATATTAAGAGTTTCAAAACACTTTTAGCAGGGGTTTTGCTCTTCTTGGGACAACAGAATTTGCCTACAATTTTAGGAAAAGGAGGAAACTGTCTCCTGTGAGAACTGAGAAAAAATATTTCCTCTTTTCAAATGTGTATTACCCCCTTCTTGGTGAGCAATCCTCTTGAATGCAAGCTGGAGAAGGTAATCTTCAAGCTGTACTGGGTAGCTGTTGCAATCCAACCTGATAGCACAGCCACCTCACAACTTTTAGAGAGATGGGGATAACTTGGGTAAAAGTCCAAAAGCAGAAGAACAGTAAACTAACTAAGGCATGGAAATTCTGAGACTGGTATCAGAAGCATTTTTGAGGCTCCTAAGCAGAGTGAGCAAGTTGACTTGGGAAGAATGAGGAGTTACTGCAGCTGCAGAGGTTGCTCTTCAGCCTGCTCAAAAATACCACAGTTTCCATATTGCTGTCTTTTGGATGAGGTTTTGAGAGTAATGATTTCCTATGCCATGTGAAAGATTGACAGTAGAGTGATCTATAAAGAGGCAAGAAGATTTCCTTGTGATTGGCGCATAAAGAAAGTGTTGCACTGGCTTAAGAATAGAGTAGGCAAATTAGTAAGTCTGTCCTACTCTGAGTTTTAAGACAGAAGTGCCAGAATGCAGCCAGGATCTCAGATGTGCTGTATAGCATGCCACTTGTTACACATTGAATTTCAACTGTGCTATGTATTTCTCTAGTGGAAGATTTCTATTTGTAAATATACTTTTGTTTCTGGTGGCCCATGCCTAGGCCTCCTCTGGAACAATGCACAGAGTCTCTGCACCATCTCAGTGCACAATCACAACCCCAGAACAGACCAGGCCTCTGAGCTAACTGAAAAAAGATGCTTTTCTTATTTATTTGTTGCTTAGTTCTTTGAGGGTTTTTTGCGAGGTTTTTGGGGGTTTGTTTTTTTTGGGGGGGGGAGAGGGAAGTTTTCCCCACAGCTAGGATGCTCTCAGCTGTCAGCAGCCCAGCTTGCAGGTCTGGATCAATGGCTTTTGGGGAAGGTAGCAAGTGGACTCTGTCCTTTTCAGCAGACTCAGGAGTGAAACACCAGTATTTCTCCTGCCCTGACAGCTTTCCATGTTGGCAGGAGATGGGAGTCCTTCTGAAGTGGTGTCTTCATGGTGTTGAAGGAGAGAGCTGTCTGTCATGACCCTTCTGATTGGGGCATGGTGGGCACCAAGAGAAAGAAGCACATACTTGGCATAGGAAGACAGTGATGATGTGGGATGTAGAGAGGCTGGCACTGAAGACAAGGAGGACTGGCATTTGTGGCACACAGTGCCCTGACTGTGTTTTAAATAGAAAACCTAATGTTTTCTTGTGTATAACATTTTCTTACAAAAACATCTTGTGGTCATCAGGGGAGACCAAACAGAACATTTCAATCGGTACCCACTGTCATTTGATGAAAGCCAAATATGTCACACTAGATTAGTTAGATTGAAAAACTTGTGATAGAAGTTCCCTCCTCCCCTCTGAAACTAATTAAGAAAGAGATAAAAGAACTTTGGTTTGGTAGAACAGACTGTTCACTGAAGCAAGCTGCCATTTAATTTCATGCTGAGCTTGCTTAATTGCTCCACAAAATATGATCATGAGGCATGTAAAGTTGTGTGTATTTTTGAATGTGGGTACAGGGCGAGGGGGAAGTGTTGCCAATATGGCTTGTAATGCTCTTTTGGCTCCTGACTATAATTTTTGAAAGTTGTCTCACAGTTTTGATAGAAGCACCCCACTATAACTAATTCTATTTAGAGGAAGATGTTAAATTGGTGCCTGTTCATGCAGACCACCTTCCACTAATGCTGTTCTCCAGCTGGTTGTCAGGAAATAACCAGGACATTAGGCTTAGGGATACATCTCCCTTGGGCGCATTCAGTACAGGTCAATACTACAAAATTGTGACTTTGGTCAGTTGTCACTGTGACAATCCTCATAGCCTTTCTTATCTAAATGTTGTTTTTCCCAGCAATAAACAGCACCAGAGACTTCCTCAGGGAGAATAAAAGAGTAAGCAGAGTTGAGAGTTTAAAAACCAACTAATTTTTGACCGTCAGTGTCTCTGAAGATTATAGAGCAAGTCCTCATGGACGCACTTCCAAGCAGAGGAAGGACAAGAGCACAACTGGAAACAGCCAGCACAGGTTTCCCAAGAGTGTATTTTGCCTGCCCAACCTTCTAGGAGTACAGGATTGGCTCTCTAGAAGAAAGGAGAGCATTGGAGAAGCAGGCCTTGGTTTTAGCAAGTTTTGCAACACAACCTCTCCTAGCAAGGAAAAAAACTTAAGATGGTATGGACTGGATGGATAGTATATGAAATGAGTGAAAAACAGATTGGACAGAGATCAAATCTTTATATGATAGTGGAACCAATACTGCTTAAGATCTTTTGACAGCTTGGACAAAGGGAGAGGATGCACTGTCCTTGAGCTTTCAGATGATATCAGACTTAATAAAATGACTGATATGCGGGACCATAATGTGAAATTAGCAGTATGCCACTTTAGCGATGAAGGCTCTGCACACATTTTAGCAGCAAAGCCAGTAGATTGAAGGTGATTGTTCTTCTCTGATCAGCACTTGTGGAGCTGAATTGTGAGAATTGTGTCAAGTTTTGAACCCCACAGAAAAAGAGAGGTACTGACAAGCTGGAAGAAGTACAGAAGAGGGTCATTGAGATAGGAGGGGACCTCAAGCATAGGATACATCAGGCAAGACAAGTGGAGTTGAGTGTTTTAAGGCTGTAGAATCTCCATTCTTGGAGATTTTCAAAACTCGTTTATACAAAGCCATAGGCAGCCTGACCTAATTTTTATTTCAGCCCTGTTTTGAGCAATGGGGTTAGACTATGAAGACCTCCAGAGGTTCCTTCCAATCTACAGTATTCTGAAATTTTTCCCAAATTAGTCCTCTTTCCAACTGGTTGATATGCATGACTTGGAAAATACTGGAAAACACTGCTGTCATTGCACAAAGGCACTGAGCCATGCAGCTGCTGTATATTCCCAGATCTGTTGACCTGCACATCAGAACTCTTTTAGCGTTTCTCCATAACTGAGCAAGAGATTTGCTCTGCATTGAGGAAGAAGTGATTGCATGGCTAAGAGCTCAAAGTAGAAAAAAACAATGTAAAAAGTAAAAATCAGACCAATTAGTCTTTGGTATTTGCCTAAAACACTTTGCAGAGATGGATTAATATGCAGAGTTTGACTGGAACTCAGCATGGCTGGCAGGAATTCTGAAGTAATCCCTGTGATGTCTTGCAGCCCAGAAGTTGGCCCACTGGACCATGTTGGATTCAAAGACCTTAGGGCTTCAAGCTTTCTTCATTGTGATGGGGTAAAAGTTTTGGCTTACAGAGCTATGCAGGAGTGACAAATTAGGACTGATTATCTTCCATAAAACATTTTTATCAATTATATTTTATATACATTATAGATATCTATGTAAATAGCATATAAATACCAACATTTTTTCATAAGCATTCAATGTAAACTAGAAATACCCATATTTATAACTTTTCTATTTAATACTCTGAAAAAACTAGACTTCAAGAAATTGGATTCTTGGACTCTCGCAAAATGGATTTAACTTTCTCTACAGCACTGTCGTAGAGAGAGACCTGTGCTATTGAGGACCCCAAATTCCTAAGAGATGCTTCTCAGTGCTATGTAGGCTATTCTCAGTGCACTTTGAATAGGCATTCAGCATCAACTTTGCATTTTTCATGGATCCATAAATATTTAGGCTACAGCAGTGACTGATCCTCATGAGTGACTTTGTGCACAGGCCAGAGTTTCCCTCAGCTCCAGAGAACTGAAGAAGTCAGACCACATCTTTTGTGAGGAAGGACACATAACCATGTGACAGTAAGAGCCAGGGCTTACACACAGACCACATACTTCATGTTCTGGGCTGCTGGCCATGTTTAATCCTTAACTGGCAGTGCAGCCTACTGCACTCAGAAGCTGATGCTGTGTGGTTCTCCAAGAGGCCAAGGGAAGGCCCTCTCCCGCTTCACCTGATGACAACAACCACCCTGGTACACACACACATCCTTGTTTTCTGCTCTGAATCTTTTAAATGGTGACAAGTGGGCTGGGGTGAATGCAGTACTGAACACAGTGCTCTCTCTGCCCTTGCTTCCTTGGGGCTTCCTTTATTTCAGCAAAATGTCTCTTCCACGCTGTGCTGCTGATGTGCACTTGCGAATAATTGAAAAACTTATTTCAGCATTTCTTACCTTAATTTCCAGAACATTTTGGTTGCCTCTTGAGATGAACACTGTCTTTTCAAAATGCTTAAATACAGGATTATTTACGTAATCAAAATCAAAGTACAGGGAGCTGACACCATCAAAAATAAAGAACACTTTGGTCACAAAGGGTGGTTGGAGATTGAAATCTTTCAATGAAGGTGTTGTACAGCAGATTATTTCTGAGCTAGAGCGGTGGCTACATGCCTATAAGAAAAAAAAAGAGGTAGTTGCAGTATCTACATGGAGAGGAAGTCACTGATTAATGCAGCTTTCTTTAACAATACACATATATTGAAAAAATAAACACCAAGGGTCTTGTTCTCCTTTAACCAAAGCAAAATCCTGATCAGTGCTACACAGCGTTTATGTAGAGCTGGGAGAAAAGTATAAAAACTTCACGTCAATGGTGTTTGCACTCTTGTTGAGGAAATGTTCAAGTAAACAAGCTTCCTGGCCTGATTGTTCACAGCACTTTTAAAGTAAATATTTTGCAGATAATTAATGGAAAATGATTTCCAAAGCCAAGGACCATCGGGAGGCTAGCCGGGTGTACTGAGCAGCTATAGTTCAGGTTTCCCAGCTTGTCACAGTGACTGCAACATGGATTTCTCTTTCTTTTTCACTACCAAAGCAACAGTAAGGGACCAGAGGACAAAATAAAAGCCAACAATGCTAACTGGAACAGTGGAAAACAGAAGTAAAGCACTGTTTACCCACAGTGCAGCTAAGTTGCTATGTTTCCAGAACGACACTGTGGACTCTGAGAAAGGGCTTTAGAGCCAAAGCCACTGTGGATTCTGGGCCATAGAAGCTCAGCAAAGTGCATCTTCTTAAAATGTGTATCTAAGGCCCCAGATGTGTGGCACTTGGTGCTGAGGTACAGAGTCCTGCAAGCTCCTGCTGAGAGTGTTGCCTGTGGGAAATGCTTTGCACTCTATCTTGGACCAGCAGGGACAAGATGTTTCACCTCACTGTGGTGCAGGAGCAGTCTGACAGCAGGCACGAAGCCACACCTGCCCCTCACTGCCACAACTCCTCATGGCAGCCTGCAATGGGGGAAAGCTGCACCCCATGATCCGAAGTCCTTTGAGAGGATGCTCCGTGCTATGGGGATGTGATCCAGTACAAAACGCAGGACTCGTCTGAACTGCCTTTGCAGCTGACAGGGACAACAGCTCATCTCGAGTGGGTTCCATCTGATCCCCCTTAGACAACAATCTAATCTTTAATTAGATTCATGGTGCTCTAGAAGAGTCAGCATTGTCTGGACTGTGAAGGTTTCTACAGGAGTACTTTGCTCACGATGCCAGCAGCACATGCACAGCCCCAGTGGGAGGCGTAGTGTGTGCTGGCTGCACCACACAACTGCAGAGGGGCTGTTTGTTATTGCACTGTGCTGTTATTGCACTGTTGTTATTGCACTGTGTCCCCCCTCCCTGGCCTGCCCCTCCTGCTGCCAACCAACGACATGGCTGAAGGACTTCTGGCACAAACAGAGTTGCTCCAGCTCCACAGAAGCATTTCTCTTCCAACTCTACAAACTTTCTGTAAATAGTCCCTTTTGCACTGTGCCCTGAGAGAAGGACAAACTTTTTCTTTTTTTACAAAATATAAAGGAGCATATCTGACATATGTTCCAGAAGGAATGGGGCTAAGCTCCTTGTCATCATAAAGCTTACATTTGTTTTACAAGAGATTTCCTTGGAAGATCAACAATGCTCTTGAAAACCTTTGTGAATCCAGAGAAGGCCAAAATACATATTTTTCTGTTTTGTTTTTCAAAATAAATTTGTTCTCATTACCAAATGCTGCCTGAAGGAGATTTGAAATTAGTTTAAATTAATGCAATGTAATTTTGCTTTTTCAAATCACTCAGGCTGTATCAGCTATATACCCACTTTAGCTGGAAAAGCGGGTTTAAATTAGCTGCAAAGCAGCTGCAAATCAGGGGTTTTTGTTATCACCACAGCAATTCATGTTTCTGTGAATAATATTGTGAAATCTTGAATCTGCCAAGGGAAACATTTTCAACATTCTGAGCATTAGTTTTAGAGCTCCTACGTGCCTGTGAGCTGTGAGTTTGGCGCTCAGTTAAAAAACTTGGTGGAGCTCTCTGTGATGCTAATGGCACTTGCACCTGTGTATCTAACACCCCATTTAAATTCCTAGCAGAAATTCAGAAATATTTTTGTAACCCCCATGTCAACAAGGTAAACTGTGGGACACAAGACAAGGCAGATTTTTGCTCCATTTGCTTACAGTAT
The DNA here is from genome assembly GCF_047830755.1 of Zonotrichia albicollis. NCBI lineage: Eukaryota > Metazoa > Chordata > Aves > Passeriformes > Passerellidae > Zonotrichia > Zonotrichia albicollis. The sequence continues at coordinate 59,745,036 of NC_133822.1, read as the reverse complement.
CAGATTGTTCTTTAGAATACGTTGTTATACAACACTGACTATATCTCAGGCTTTGTTCTATCACATAGATCTAGAAATTAATTTCAATTAGTATGGAAATAATAAGATGCATCATTAGTACAATGGATGATCAAGCCATACTTTTCCATGATGTATGAATATTTGTTATCTATCATATTGTGTCGATTCTTAAAAAGGATTACTAAAATATATATAATTATGCACCCAAGTATGTCCCAAGTAATCATTATATTTATTTGATTAATGTAAATTCATTAGACTCTTTATCTACTGCAGAGTAGTGATGTCCATTAAATGAATAGCAGTGGTATTCATAACTTTGTTTGTGGCTATCTATTAGAATCAGATACTTTACTTTATCAGTCTGGTCTCTGAAGCAGAAGCTTTCAGAAAATGATAAAAATCTAATAATACTCTTTGGAGGGGATGCAATGTGACTGATTGGTAAGGTCAAGAAAAATCTTATTTGCAATGCCCTTATTGGTACATGATTTGACATGACATTTTTACCTTGAAATTGGTTTTAGCAATTGAAGAATATGACGGTTTAGTTTTCAAGAAATATTGGATTGAGGATCTCCAAGAAAACCCCCCTAATTCAATCTATTGCCTTCTCAATTAAGATACTGCCTATCACCCAGCACCTTTAACTTTTATTTAATTAAACTTTAAAGTAGATTCACTTTAAAAGCTAAGCCTACATTTTTCTTGTGACAATAATCTACATCTGAAGACAAAGAGGAAGAAAAAATATAAAAATTATGGAGCATTTCACAAGCATAAGTAAATGCTATACCCCAAAGGGAATAATAATCCATTGCACAATGCATATGACTCATCACTTAAGGTATGTATTCTTGTTCCATTTGTAAAATATGACCCTTGAGGCAATTAATTCAAACCTGACCTACAGAACCTGAACTCCAGTGCCCAATTCAATTCTTTTTCATCTGATAGAACAACAGGAAAAATATGAGGGAGGATCTCCGAGCTCCAGAGGTCTCTCAGCAGCTGACCCAGATTAGAGAGGGGCAGTTGGGTGTGTATTACAGGATCTGCAGCTGTCAGAAAGGAGAAAAGGGCCAATTCGTTCCTTCATAAAAAGTAAACTTTTGGAGTTCCAGTGAAGAATGAAAGATGAATGAAGTTAAAGACAGACCTGGAGACTCTCCAACCATCCTTGCCAAAGGATGATTTCTCAATAGAAAGAGAAGAAAATACAGATCCAACATGAAGAGAAGCCCATTCAGAAGACTTTTCTGTGTAGAGCATGTCCTGAGGGTTTTTCAGCGAATTCATTGCCTTTTGCTGCCATTTTGGGTGGCACAATGAATGATCCTGATGTATTGGTAGCCTTTTTATTTTCGTTTTCTTTTTGGATGAAGGCATGAGAGATGATGCTTCTACTCTATCAGACCATGAGAGCAGAAGGTAGAGTAAAATGTCTCTTGTTCTGGGGTCTGACAGCCAGCCCTTTGCACGACATGGTCAATACTGACTGGGAGTCCAAACTCCTCCCTGGGCTTGGGGTGGTCAGTGTACCTTGTAGCACTGCATCCCGGCCACCCTGGTGATTTCACACAGGGGCTTTCCCCTGACATCCCTTGCTGTCCCCTTTTCTTGGCAGGAGATGTGTGTGAGTTACAGATTTGGCACAGAAATAAAGATGAATTTTCTCCTCTGTGGGGGAACACTTCACTGGGATTCTGTGGCAGCTTTGTGCCCCGGAGTCAGGAGAGATAGAGGATCCAAGCCTAGGAGTCTCTGGATAAGGAATCATGAATATCTTCAATAATCACACACTCGCTACTTGCACTTTACAGGGAATTTGTTTTATCATTATTTAATGCATCTAAGGTAGACACTCACTGCTGAATTCTAGGCATCTTGATGAATATGAGTACGGATTGCTTACAGACTTGGAAACATTGAATGAACTTTAGACTCTTTTAAAATTGTCCTGTAAAACAACAGGAAATGGCATGTGGCAGGGAAAAATTTAAAAATGCTGAAGAACATTCAAAAGACTACTTACTGAAGAGATAATTAAAAGTCTGTGGAAAGAGAAGATGTTGCATAGCTACAGAGTCAGTTGTTGAAGGTCACGTAATAAAAATGCTTCTTCTTAGTTTTGCAGCCTTGCATATCTTGGGACATTCATTGTTAGAAGAGATTAGGCAGAGGGAATATATATTGAAATTAGCTAATAGATGGCATATTAAAAATGCTACAAGAAAGGATCCCCAAATGACCACTTGTTCACTTTGGGGGAATCAAGGCAAACTACAGGCTTTCAAAGAAAAAAACATTACTCGCAAGTGCTTCAGAAGCAGAAGAGTCATCTAGCATGACTTACAGCACAGGTTCCTCACCAAACACTATTCCAAACTGTGCCTTGGGTATTCTTACAGGCACAGTGAAAGGAGGGAACAAGCTGCTTCCCTGCTTGTGTACCTCACACAGGAACTGGATATGTCAACAGAAGTGAGAAGGTTTCTGTATTCTTATGCTTTCTCTAGAGCTTTTAAGAATTTATGCAGCACTGCCTATATTCCATTTTTTTTCCATAATTGGAACAAATGATCAAACGAACTCATGACATAGAAATTAAAAAAACCACATTGCAATTATTGAAACATATGGTTCAATACATTTTTTCACTCATTGAAATAAATTCAAAGGAGGCAAAATATATTATTTTGACAGTATTAACATAAAATGTAATATAAACACAACAAGTGTGAACACAGTACTGAACATTTCTAAGGAAATTTAAATAAATATGAAAAAAATACAGTAAAATAGAAACAAGGCATTTTTGTTCTATAGAAGAAAAAGTTTCAGAGATAGTAAACTACAAACATGAATGCTGAAAAGCTCAACTTAAGTGTTTCTTCTTCAGAGGGCTGACATACTGTGCCCAAAACTTTTCAGTCTCAGTGAAACGGCACTTATAGGAAGTTCTTCCAGAAAAACTTTGTATCAGTTGTACCACTCACCTCTACCACTGGGATGGAAAGAGGCAGAGAAAAGCAAATGCCCCAGGGCATGTCTGCTGGCTCTGCTCCCTGAGACTTTGGGATGCAGAGCATCCCCAACAGCTCCTGCTGTTTACAGAAATGACCCTCCACCTACATTGTGACTCCATCAGGACTCTAGGCCAAAAAAACGTGAGGATGGAGAGCTGACAGGAAAAGGTGAGACCTATTTTAAATTAGGCACTGCCAGTTTCGTGATCTGAGAGGTGGCTGAAAGAATGAGAAGAGCTCTAGCAAACAATATTTATCAGGAGAATTTGGAGTGGTTTGGTTCTTTTAACTGGAAAAGATAAAGGTTGAATCATAACTTAGTGCAAATATATAAAATTAGCAGGAGGGACTGATTATCTGTTGCTTGTATCCACAGAGGGTTAAACAAGAAGATAGGTAATTAGCCACAGGATTTGGGTTAATTATTAGAAAGAAGTCTTTCCAAACCACTAGGTAAGCAGGTAGAGCAGCTCTCTCTAAAGCTTGTTTAAGCAAGATTGTGAAATTTCCTTCACAAGGAGCTTTAATAACAGCCTAAACAAGTATCTGGTAGGCAGTGGTCTGGGCACATTTGCTCCTGGCACAGGGAAGTGGGCCATGCTTGGCTGCTCTGGTCCCTCCCAGCTGTGTTTTCCTTTGATGCTTTGGGATGTGTCTCAGTGCTGGCTTTGGTTTTCCCAAGAGCCAGAGTTTCTCAATGCTGACAAAAGCAGCTTCTTGGAGGAGGCTAGTGAGAGAAAACTTAAAAGAAAAAGGGCTTAAATAAAAATTTTAAAAATGATTCATTTAGCTATCCTCTCCCAAACTAAGGAAGCCAAAAGACTCATTACCTCAGCTATAGCACTTCTTGAGCACTTCTTTGGTCTGTTCAGGAAAACAACCTGTCTTCTCTTTATAAAAGGGATACTTGGTCTGGATCTCTGCTGGAAATAGTTCCTCATTGTTGTTTATTTTAATAATGACTGGATGAACTTAGGGTTTTTTGGTACATCTCCCATGCAGAGAGCCCAGAACTTCCAGTGCAGGATGGGTAAGACTACAGCCATAGGCATCCTGCCCCAGAAATTTCCTCAGTTACACAGTACAATCCTGTTTTGCCACTTATAAATCTTCCATTTCTACCAGAGAATTAATACTCTTCATTTAGAAATATGCTTGAGGTAGAGAATAGTGGCAGAACAAATGGCTGCCACAGAGGCAGAGAATGCAACTGAGTGCCAGAAGCCTTTAATTTCAATAGCGCAAAAATATATTGCTTGGGCAATGTCAAAGTATAAAACACTCTGGATTACAATCCATTTGAGGTTATATTCCACCTTTTGTGCTGGGAGAATGAACTTGTGTACAGCTGCTCATACACTGGGGCAATTTCTTAGAGATCAGCAGTGGCAGGAGATTTGTTTGTTGGCAAATGTCAAACACACTGCACGGTATGAAAAGAAAAAGAGTAAAGGAGATAATTCTGACTGACAAATCCATGATTTTTTTCAACAACAACTTAAAGGCAGAATGAAAGCAAAACACTGCTCAAGCTTGCTCCCCAATATTTGGGGGAAAGAGTAAATTCTATGGTGTTTATTGCCTGGAGTTGCCAGTCACTTTGGGACAGTGTATTTTCTTTAAAACTTCAGATCTTTCAAATCTGTTCAGATTCTAAGAAGTCCTAAATATTTGACAGGGTGTACAGTATCAGGGCTTGAAGAGAAGCAATACTGCATATTCCCACAGGGGAATAGAAAAAGCAAACAAATGATCTTTGCACAAAGCAAAATCTCAAGACTTGATTTCAGCAACAATATTTCCCTTCAAAATCCTTTGTGCTTAGAAATAATTATGCTCACATTACTCAAAATCTAATAAATTTTGAGTTTGGTAGATTTCACTGGAAGATTTTATTTTCTGACTGATGGGTAAAGTGACTTTTTGATAACACTTAACACTGTGTTACATTGGAAAGGAACTGATTTCTAGATTAAAATCTGAACCTATTAAATTACAAGCCACGACTACATGCTGCGGAAATTCAGGTCCTGACACTCATAATATTATACAAATTAGGATCATGAAGAATATGATGACCTTGAAGCTATAAAAGACTGCAAATTTGCAGACATACCATTTAAAATGCATTGAGCAAACCTAGGTCTGATAGTTAGAATTCAATTCAGGAAACAGTGTATGATGATCATTAGAAATAAGCTGAGAATATGAACAGTAAGTAGCATGTCATAAAGAGTGTAGGTCAATTTAGCAATTTAGCTCCAGTTAGACTAAACAAACCTTACAGGATAAGAGAACGTTGGAGGTAGAACAAAAATGTGTAGACAAAAGCTTACAGAAGGCAGTTTCAGTAAAACTAGATGCCAAATGCCATCTTTGCCCTATAAGAATTAAAGCAGTTCATATAATCATATCTGTGTTTAGATTTGGACACTGTGTAGTGTTGACTCAGGAACAAAAAAAAAAAAAAATAGAAAACTTACATCTCTGATTGACACCTGCTGTTTAAGCAGAGGTACCCAATTGCAAGACCCCAAATCCATCTTAAAAGTTAATGAACTTATCAAAGTTAGGACAGATTTCCCCAAAAGAGATTTTGGCACAGAAATTGTTAAAAATAATGCTTAATTTTGATTTTATATATTTATTCCTCCTCTTCCTTTGATAGGAAGAGTCACCCACAGTCACCACTTGATCATCACAGTAGTGCCTGAACTTGTGGTGTAATCTGATATATCTATATTGCATTGCTGCAAGTTTAGTCATTCAATTTGTATTGTTAAATTGAAATATATAAATCTTCTTATCAGATACTGTACTAGCCTTGTTTCTTTGGAAAAGGTTTATTGGAAACAGTTGTTTTATCCTCACCTTAATTGCAAATTTGTTTTGCATTTTTTCTGTACAGTGAAAACAGTCTTTGCAGAAAACACCAAAATATCAGTAGAAGTTTCAAGGCAAAAGTCAAAGTATTTGGCTGAAAATTCACAACCATTCCCTACACCAAGATGAAAAGATAACAGATTGTGTTCTCTAAGATTGACTCACCACAGAGAAGTTCATTCCTAGTTTAGGTACAGTAATCACCATCTGAGGAAAGCACACTGAGTTCAAGTTGATTCCCTGAGCTGTGATTGTACTTCCACCACTAGGAAAATCCACCAAAACAAGAAAAAAAAAAGGAGGGAAAAGAAAAAGAGAAGATAAGTAGAATAAATAACTGCTGTGATAATGTAATGTTAATTACAAATTATATTTTAGAGTAAATGATAACATAAAACCATAATTAGGGATATGCATTGGGTAAATGCAAATACATAGCTTTGAGCAGTGAGATAATTTTTCTGGGAAACAAATTTTACATTTACTATAACAACTAATCAAAAAAGAAAAAAGGAAAACAATTTTTAAAACTGTGATAAGCCAGGGTATAAAAAAAATGCGTAAATTTTAAAAGAGGTTGCTTTTTTTGTACTTTGTATTTGCTAACTTACTTATTTCACCTATTGTGTTCAGTGGTGCTGAAAAAGGTGTCTCTTTTACTGCTGACATTTTTTTGGCAAAGGCAGATGGCTTGGATTAGAGCTACTGGGACCATAAATTTGTCACTTGAAAACACACACATTCTAGCATACATATATATTCATAATGTTTATATAGCACTGGATTTAGACTATTTTAAAATCCATTTGCTCTCCTGAGTCCGCTGACTTGTCACATTAAATGATTTTCCTCAGCAATCAGTGTAATGTCCAGACACAGCACAGGAGACACACTTAGCAGTGCAGTGGGTATCTCAGTGGGACATCACAGGTAGGCTCAGCAGCAGCTAGGAGTGAAATCAAAGAGAAAAGAGGCACCCTTCCCCCTTCTCCTTCACCTCTGAAAGGAAATGATTTGCCCTCTGCAACTGCACCATAATAGAAACAATTGGCACGGAAGATAGAGATAAAAATGCAATTTCTTTTGATAGATTGCTGAGCTGCATAGCCGTTCTTAGTTCATTTGCTGCTTTTCTTATTTATATAAGAAAATTTCACTCACCTAAGAAAAGATTTGGCTGGATGAATTTTTAAAACAACTGGGTCTTCTCTGTATGTGAAATGGCTTCTTGTGTCTCGAACAGCTTCATCGATTTCCATTCTCACACGATATTCCTGCGGAATTTGCTGTGCTGGAGTGTAGCACTCCACAGTGCTCGCCGATATGCTGGGAGGACTGAAAACAGATTGCTTGTCACCATTATGAAACATGTACTTGGCTTAAAACACTGTCCTTTACTGAGCCCCAACCTTGCCTAAGGATCTGTTCATAAAAAAGTCATTGATTTTCCTGCTGGATAATCAGATTGCAACAAGTAAGCATGGCATAAGGTAGAAATTGCAACAGCATGGCTTAAGCTCAAGATTAATCTTAATTCAGTTGACTTGCACCTTCCTGATGGAAGGTGTTGCCCCGGTACTGGTGACAACCCCATGAGCCCCTGAACCCTGCAAAGGCAGCTTCCAGCCTGGAAAACAAGAGCACGCTCCACATTTAAGGAGAATAACTTTGTCTGCTGTAACCAAATAATGTAACCTCTTTCAAATCCACAGGACTTATTCTGTGTTAAAAGCCTCAAGTAAGAGTGCTTGTGTGGGATGCACCAGATGCTAAGGGGCAGGCAGAGGGCAACGAGAAAGAAGGACAAAATTCAAGAAGAGCTGGCTGAATTCAGTGGGATATTCACCTTTCCCTTGCTATCATGCCTGGCCATGGAAGTCCTCCTCCTCCTACATGAGCTCAGTGGGAGAGTGGACAGCAGGAGGATCCTGAAGTTTGAAGCACATGAAATGTGGCCAGAGGGAGCAGGGCACATCAGAGACAAGGGTGGCAACTGACTGGGGAGTAAAAGTAACTCTGCCAGCTGGTTTCAGGGATTTGGCCCCAAGCACATCCATGGGTCATACAAGCGAGGCTGTTCTCATAGAATGTAAGAGATGTTAGACAAAAGGGACATTTGCTACAACCTCTGAAGCTTTCCAGGAAGGTGGGGTTCACCATAAGGGATAGCGATTCATTCATCTGTTTCTAGAAGCTTTTTAATGTCTTTTAAAGGAAAAACGTAAATCTTGCTCTAGCTGCCCTCAGAACAGGAGAAAGCTGCCTGTTTTGCTAGAGAAACAGCTGCCTTGAGAAACTGGTTAAGATTTACACAGAAGTCTCCAGGCAACTTGGCTAGTGAGAAAGAGGGGTACTGGAGATGCTTACTGGAAAAGTCTCAGCTATTGTTCAATACCTAGAAAGTCTCAATATTGTTCAATATTGTTCAATATTGTTCAATATTGTTCAATATTGTTCAATACCTAGAGGTCCACCTGACCAACATCTGCCTCTGAGCTGGCTGCTGTCCCATCCCCATAGTAGATGTCTCAAATGAATCATTCCCAAAAGGTTCATTTATTTCTCCATTAGCTGACAAAACCACAAAGAAATGCAACCCTAACTATTAATGAACAGAAAAATCATGAAGATCTTTTTAGTGATCACACTTGAATATCTAAATCCTTTTCCTTGATTTAGTCAGACTTGGCTGATTTGATCAAGAACATACAATAAATCATTTAGCAGTAAAGAATAAATTTAATCTCTCCTGACTCTGAGTCTTGTGTTAACTAATAGGCTACTGCTTCCCCATGGTCTCCACAAGTGTGAAGTTTTGCCACTATGATTTTCCATAATCATCAGATGATGCTCAAATTTCAGAGGAATTGCTGGATGTCCTGTTTCTGGAACACAGTGAGCCAGATTCTGCCTTGTCCAAAGAGGTGACAATTTTGGAATCACCCTGCTGTTCCTAAGCAGAGAACCAAGTCGGATTTGTGCCATGGTAGACTGGCTACCAAATTCAGAACTCGTCTGCCCATAGTGGAGAATCTGTGTTTGGTGACCAAACCCATCACAGATTTCTGACTGAGTTCCTGCTGGATCCAGTACAGAGCCACAAGAAATTCTGGCTTAAACCTCCAAATTTTCTAAATACCAGGAGAAGTATGATGCTGCCAAACTGATGCTGCCTCTGTTTTGTAGGCTGTTCTCTGATAGCAGTGCAGAAATGTCTATCCCATGCATGGGATGGATTGTCACCCTGGCCAGGTTTCCACCCTGGCAGGCAGGCAGCAGGAAATGGTGACTTGTGCCCACTGGCTGCTCACTGGCAGCTGCTGCATGAACAGCAGCTCTTGCTAATACAGGAGAGAGAGCTGAGTGTGTGGGAAGCAGGGTGACAAAAATGACAGGAAATAAGCAGTTTCTTGTCCATTAGAAGCTGATTTGACACTTCTCTATGCAACCTTTTAATGAGGTTAATGAAGACACTAGAGAATAAACAAGACTTCCAGAAAACTATAGTTGCTTCTAGAAATCTTTCAAGTATCCTAAACTCAGGATACTGCCTATTATAAATTCCCCAATAAGTAACACAAGAAGAGGAAAGCAAAAGTTTGAGTTTGGTTTTTTAACTCCAAGGCTTTTAATCAAGACATTTCAGTATTAAAGGCATTGTGTTTTAGTCAGTACATTACCTTTTCAAAGTGCATGGTTGCTCACCAACAAAAATCCTCATGGATTTCCCACTGTCTAGGTATTTTCCAGCTATAGTCAACAATGTTCCTCCAGATTTGGGGCCATAGGTGGGAGATATACTTGTTATTACAGGATTCTAAGGGGAGGTAAAAATAAAACCAGTGGATTATGAACATATTTTCAAAATGTTGAGAGGACTTAAAACATTTGTTAACATTTCCATGAAGTAACAATAAAGCCAACATGGATACAGAATTTACTATGCTGGACTGGACTCATGGGGAGTCCATAACAGTTAATATTGAAGCTAATTTTGACTATAAAATTTTAATCTAGTGCTTACCACGTATGAAAATGTATTGAATAGTGTTTTGCCATGTCCAACAGAAACACTACTGGATATATTAAAACCGGGACTTTTTGCAGCAGGAACTGTGCATTCCAGCCTTTAGAAAACAAGGAAAAAATGGGATTACATTTTTTTTTCTGATTGATTTTTTCATATTAAAATAGAACCACTTCAAACTCATAATAATGAGGAATCCATACTAAACAGATCATCAATCTATGTGCACCACAGACATTTCAGAAATAATAGCTAAAAGAACTGTAGCCCTCTTCCTTAATAATAAATACAAATGCTGTGGACCTTATAATACTTGGCCACAGAAAATAATTTTAGTGTATCATATACATTTCAGAAAAAAAGAAGCATGACAGAAAAAAATAAATACCTCTACTCAATGGCTGATGGTTTTTTAAAATTTTTCCTTTAATATCAAATTTTGGCAGACAATAGCATTAAAAAAAATGAATCATATACACAAGTTTGTTATAAAAAAATTAAACATTGCCAAAAATTAAACTTGAACTTCTGCAGCAGCATATGTCAATGTATTATATTACATTCACATATCTCATATATAATCTAGTCTCATTAAATCATCTTGTTTCCATTGAGACTGTTCAGAACAGCAGTTAGGAGAGTGCTCAACACTTCTGGAGCACTTGCTGGAGTATCTGCACTGCCATGTATGTCCACTGCAAAGCTGTGCCACGATTTGTGCATTGCTTTGGTGGTAGAGAGAGGATATTCACTGAACTTGCATTTCTGCAAGATAAAAATCACAGTAACCTCTGTCTTGAACTTAACCCAATATCCCTGTGCCTCAGATACTTATTTCTGAGGAGGAGGAGAGGTGCAGTTGAGGGTCATAAGCCTCTGGATGACGAAATACCTGCATCTTCTCACACTTCCCTGGAGCAGCAGCTTTACAGATCAGGAAGACAGAGGTGACATAACTTAACCCAGCAGGATCCCAGCCAAAGGAACTGCCCCCTTTTCAAACCTTTGAATAGCTCCATTCTTGCCAGCTTTCACAGATGTTGAATAGCATTTCACAGACAAATCCGAAAACCTGCTGCAGGAGCTATTGGCATAAACTAGATTTATTTCATCTCCATTTTGAGCATTCTTTTTCTTGGTGAGTTTATTAAACCATGACATTTCTTCAAATTTAAAATTTCAGAATCAGAGATGATACTTATAGGCTGAATGCTTGTATTTGCAAAAAATACATAAAGAACATCTGTATAAATGATTTTTTTTTTTTTTTAGGTTTCTTACCTATTTTTGTTGCTAGATTTTGCTTCCAGAGGACAAATTTGTCCTCCAATATGGACTACTGTATTTTTTAATTCAAATCTATTATTTTTGCTGAATCCAAAGTCCCATCCACACAGTGTCAATTTTGTCCCGCCTTCTATGGGAGCGCTGCTTGGGAGAATCTGTTAAAAAAATATTGTGTTAGTTGAATCACATTTTCTTGAACTTCACTTGGATCTAAAGAATGGGCAAAGGAATAATTTTAGAAAAGCATTTCTTTTGGTAGACTATGTCCTAGCATTCATCTTAATTGTTCTTCACCTTTCATTTGTCACATTATGAGCTTTCTATGACAGTAGCAATAAATAACAAAACCTGTACTGGAAGGCTTTGAAAGATAGTGTTTAGGGGCACTGAACAAGCTGTGCATTGTAATAGTCTTTTAAATCCTGCAGTTCTTGTCTTTCACATCTTATTTCTGCTGTGTTAAACACACAATATACTTATTTTGTTAGAAGCTGAATGCTGAACACAAAAGAGCCCCCAAATGACCGTTTTTTGCCAGCTTGATGAAAGTTGGGTTCAGAGTGAAGTAGCTTCAAAGACACCATAATCCAATATTGCGTTGACTGTGATAAAGTTATCATGACTTCTGCTATTCTTTCCTTAAACGTTTTACATTTCGTCACCTCTAATTCCAAGTTAAAAATAAACTGCCCCTCAGAAACACAGAGACAATCTACAAAGGAAATACATTTTTTTTTTGTATGTGTGTGTGTGTATTGTAAATTGTCCTGTAAAATATAACAATGGTGGGAAAAACGTAGGAACACTATAGAAGTCTTACAAAACTCAGTAAAAGCACCGGTTAGTACTGTCAGTAAAACAACCCCAAAACTCACCAAAAAACCAACCAAAAAGAAAATATATTAGTTCAGGAATTATGAGGACTTTCAACAATACTGCACAATTTTGCAAACATACCAGTACCACTAGACAAACAAAAAAGAATGAAAGGAATGAGAGACTGAATTTATACTTGTGATTATAGTGCCTAAGTATCTTAATGCTTTAGTGATAATAATTTTGCCCCTAAAATGCAATACAGCTGTGTCCTTCAAAGGACCCGGCTTAATTTTCAAGCTGAAAGGAAAGTGTTTGAGTGATACTTGGCTATTATTTCATCTGGAAATCCAGTAAGACAGCACATTTCTTTTCAACTCTCTTGTAGCTATACTTCAAGACTCTCACAAATGAACTATTGTAGATAGAAAGGCAGCTGAAGAATACTTCAAAAGAATTATACCATATACTATATATGGGGAAATTTACTGCCCTCATTAGAAACCAGACAAAGAGTCTGACTTAAAATGCACTGAAGCCAGGAGGAACCTTTTCTGTTTTAAAGAGCTTTGAATCAGCTCTCAAGGAGCAAAGAGGGAACCTATGCAGGACCAGCACTTTTGTACAAATCCGTAAAAAGGGAGTGACACACAACTGCTGCTATGAGCTTGGAACCATTCTGTGCCCACAAAATCTGTGCTATTCCCAGGTTTAACTTTTCCTTGTTTCTTTGGAGTTTTCTTCTTCAAAATCTGGATTTGACTTCAGATTCCAGTTTTCCACTCTGCTCAGTATCTCAGCACATTATCTGTTTTTGAAATAGCAAGACCCTAGCAGAAAATGAAATTGCTCTGTGGGAGTACAGGATGTCCCGATGTTTTGTACAATACATTGACATGTGGCATTTGAAAAGTTTGAAATGTAATCCACCAGTTAGCAAAATGAGGGCTTCACAAAGCCATACAGAATAAAAACTGAACACGTTTTTAGTGATCTTACATGGCAAAAGAGACTTGTGATAGCAACCTGTGTGCCTTAATTGAGGGGTACCAAGTATTTAGTACATTTTGTCAACAATTTTAGGAGGCAACACCTCTAAGTAGATAGCAAACTATAAAGAAACAAAAGATCAAAGTATTTTTTAAAAGTTCTGCCAAACTCCCCTGTTTTTATTCAAAATTTATATTTGTTCCATTTGTTCTGTATGATGAAATGCCTGAAAATCAAATGTGGTTTTCCAGACTTTTTCTTGAGAGTGTTGAAAAGAATGGACAGTGAATCTCCTGAACCTCCTACTGAGGTATTTGTAGGCCTCTTCTGTGTACTTACATTGCACTGATAGTAACAGAAAACAATAAAACCAGTTATAAATGCTATGAAATGCAGGATTCAAAAAATATTATGTTATCTCCACTGATAACATGGAGCAAGTCCTGTCATTCTGCTGCTTTCTGACTTTTGGTAAAGGGAGAAAGTTAACTTTTTGTTTTTGGAAAACTTTAAAGCATTGTGTTTTCCTTTTATTTATGTTGACAGCTAATATCCACTTAATATATTATTGGAAGAAAATACCTATTTATTAAAGTTTTATTAGCACATTCATTTTAATTCAAAGACAAGAACACATGTGCACAACCACATGTGAAATTTCCAGCAAAGCCTCCAACCTAAACAGGCAGCAGAAGGCCTGATGTTCTCGATACGTCTGATACAAAAGCCAGCTACAATGACTCACTTTAAAAACAACAACAAACCATGTCAGATTTTTAACCACAACAAAGAATCAGAAGGGAGCCCAATTTATTTCTTCTTTTACACCCTTCACCTTTCAGCGTGACCTGAACACCACGCGCAGATGCCTGCAATTTGTTCCAGCACCAAGTGATCTCTGAGGAGACTCCCTCCTGGCTTCCCTCTAGAGCTGCTCATCCAGGATGATGAAAATCCTCATTGCTGGCAGAGGCAGGGGGTGGGAGCAGACTGGGAGCTGGGCTCTGGAGGGGATGTGTCCTAGCGCCTGCCCTACTATGCTGCCCATGTCTGGGCAGACCTGCCTGCTCCTCTCCAACCCACAGCTCCAAGGGAAAGTGCTTAAAGCAGGGCAAAAGAGACAAAGGATCTGCAGGACTCCATAGGAAAACACTGGGCTTCTTCTCTGCCATCCCTCCTGAGAGGAAAAATTATTTTTTTTTCCCGTTGTACACCGGTCTGTATAACAACCTGGGAAAACGTCACTGAAGATTAGTTAGCTAACATCCACTGGAGCAGACCCTCAGGGAGCAATCTGCTCCCCTCAGGTTAAAGTGATCATATGACATATCTCAAGCAATCTGTCCCTCTGAAAGCTGCAAAATATTAGGGAGAGGTTTGGACTGAATTTCAGATACTATGCAAAGCAGGTCATCCTCCGTTTGTTAGGAACAAAACGAGCTTGTTTCTTACATTTTATGCATGTGAGTTTCAAGACAGATCAGAAGATGATGAATAATCTGTTTTATATTTTTTTCAGTAATCATGTTAAATGTCATGGTCCAGTAGAGCATGAAATTTGTCTTAACAGCTAGCAATCCAATGGATTTAAGTATCCAGCTGCATTTTTTTTCCTTACAAGCCTTCTGGAAGCAACTTCTACCAACATTGGCACGCAGTAATTCGAGATTCACTTTCAGATCCATCAGTGTCACAGCTCCATATTCATTACAGGGGTAGACTGGGCTTGTGCTGAGCAGGCTGGGCTGAGCCATGTGGGGAAGGGAAGCACCTACCCAGCCTCACACCCGTTCCCACTGCCCCACGTCCAAGGTGTGCTCCCCTCCCAGCACTCACAAGGACTGCAGAGATGGCTGTAGGGGATACACCTCTTGCTCTAAGTGCCTGTGCATGGGCTCCAGGCTCTTGGTTCTTTAAACTGCTGAGTGAACACATTCAAAATTGAAATTAAAGAGAGCTTCATGAGTTCAGCCCTTCTGAAAATCAGAAACGAAGCAGTTCAGAACCTGACAAATATTTTTTGAGCTATGGAAATATACAGCCACTTCTGGAAAGTTTGCAAATAAAAAAACATTAAGGGTGCTTGAGCTCTAGAAAAGATGAAACAAACTGTGCAGGACAGGTGAGCACCTTGGGCCTGCAGAGGTACAGAAAAATATATAAGAGCTAATTCTCACTGCATACCTTTGAATTGGTGACTGAATCTCATACAGACTAAGGCTGTAAAGGATTGTTTCACTATCTAATATAAGCATTTTGAAACAAATGTGGTTTTGTATAAAGGAAAAGTAAACTGTTCACATTCTGCATTAGCAAGTTTTGTGCATCTCCTCTGCCCTAAGTAAATGGCCATAGAAGGCAGGCAAACTGCCCCTCCCCCTTCCATTTTCCATCCATTTTGGGTTTGATTCCTATAACTCTTTATTGTTTTTTCACTGAATTTTAGCTGTGTTAATCGTAAATTTTGTGACTGAAAGGTGAACATGGAAAAAAACAACCCTGTAAACATGTGTTTGTATACTTCTTTCTAGATTAATAGCAGTTTTGTCTAAAATATTAAAACTTAAAAATACTGTTGTACATGAAATCATATGCCTGGATAAAAGAAATACATTATTTATTTAAAACCCACTTTTTTCTCCCTTTCTAAGAGTTTGGCATATCAAACTTTCATGTCTGTTTGTAAGTTGTATTCTAATAAAGGAAAATGTATTTTTAACTACATGATGTAGTTCAAATGCACTAACATAAGCGAATGTGGCAGTAAATGCTACCAGAACATTTTATGCTTGTCCTTCCCTTAGATTTCTAGTCCATCAACTGCCCTACAAACCTCTGCTTTCACAGTCACGTCACACTTCACACGGGAAGATTTGGTTCCATGTACAGTACAAATCCTGCATTAAGCATAGCTGAATTAAAGCAGGACTCTGCCAGTGCAGCTCCCTGCTCATCCGTGCCTCCTTGTTGTCCCACACCCTTGATGAGCTCTGGCTGGCTGGCAGCAGCCTCTGGCTGCCCCTGCCCTGGGGGAGCAGCTACAGGCTTGCTCCTCGTTGGTGCCAAGTGGACCCATAGGAAGAAGGGGACAGGAAGGGACATTATGGAGAAAAAAACTTCCCAGGAGCTTGGGTAGGGGAAAGAAGGGGTTTTCCTCAGAAAAAACCATCAGGCTTTCCTCCAACATTGGAGCCAGCCCGGGGATGGATGAAGAGTTGGAGCCAGAGCCCTCCTGTGCTGGGTTAGGCTGTGGTGACTCTGGGCAGGATGTGCTTTCCTCCACTTTTGTCTCTGAGAGAAGCCCAAGAGGAGGGACACTCCTTTCTGTGACTGGCTTTGCTGTCAGACCCCTGCCAGGCTCAGACCCATCTTGTTTCCCCATCAGAAGTGCTCTGTAGGGCCAAGGATCTCCCAAGGCTGGTAAGGATGATCAGACAAACCTGTCCATCCATGAGCATCTCAGCCCACAGTGCTCAGGGAGACCGTGTGCATCCAGTCAGAGGATTCATGGACATCACGGCTGAGGGGAAGTTGAGGAAAACTGACAATTTATCATGATTACATGAATATAAAATGTCTACAGAGTGCAGACTGTTCTTCCCTCAAGAGATAAATGCAAGAAATCCACCTCTTTACCTCATAAACCCTAGGCAAGCAGGTGTCCTGGGTCCAGGTGTTGCTGGGGCACTCGGAAGACCTGAGGCACTGCTGACTGCACCAGCCACACTCCATGAAGGCTGGGGCCAGCAGGCACTGGCTGCAGGACCTGAAGTGATGGCAGCCTGGCCCCTTCAGAGGGATCTTTGTTATCTGTCGACAGAGAGACATGGTGCATACAGCCTTTTAATACGTGCACTAAGTGGCAAGGAGAATCTCTATTTATGCATAGCATGCTGGTGCTACTCAGATTTCAGATGTGCAAGCCACAGTTCGACTTCTCTTTAGCTCAGTAATTATAGGATCTTATAAGTAATTTAACTGACATGATTTTAAATTCGCTTGGGAGAAACCCTAAAGGCATCTTAATGTTATATACAGTTACTACCAGCATCTGGTGTTTACAGCAAGATAGCATTTTTTGCTGATGGAGAAAGAAAGCAGCAGCGTGCTCCTCCCAGTTCTGTATCTCAGTATGCCTTACTTTATACATTTGTAAAAATAGGTATGATGGCTATTTTAGCTTTGGTGAGGCTGTATTAATAGCTGTGGCACACTTACAGCATGTGACTGCCCATGTACTTGTTTTTTAACACCTATCATCAAAAAACCCATACTTTACCTGAAATACAACTTAAAATTTATATTACTTAAAATATCAGGATAGCTATGAAATAGTCACTCTAAACATGTAAGAATTATCTTTCGTCAAAATATTAAAATCAATATAGAATTACATTACTATATAAGTGCCTTATATTTCTTTATACTTCAGGACCTTCCTTAAATTTATTTTGTACATTTTCTGAAGATCACTCTTATAAATAACTCATACATTTCTAGTAAATGATTAATAACAATCTTTATGGCTGATGTATTTCTGTAAGTCCTTATAGAACTCAAGGGGTCAAATTATTGCTTACGATTATGGTTTAGGATTATCCGTAATATTATCTGCTGATGTTTTAAACCTGTTCTTCAATGCATATCTACTTATGACAATAGCATATTTATGATGGCTCTTCATCTTTTATTAACTCTTTGTAGACTACATGCTAAAGTAATTTTCAAGTCTCACTGACTTACAGTTTTAAAGACATGCATGTAATTCTAGCACACACAACTGTCCTTAAAAAGTCACAATGCTATGACACAAACTGAGAAAAGCCAGGAAACTGAACACCATTCTTTTCTTGAGCCATTGTGTGTTTTGTCTTTGCAAGCTCTTGAATTAGGGACAGGTTTTCAGCCTTAAAATTTGCATTTTCTGGCTTTTGTTGGTTTATATCACCAGCTCCTACATTATTTAAGCATTTCTCAATATTAGGCTGCCAGTTTGTTTAGCAGGGGAATAAATATATCTTGGAGAAAACGTACACCCCCAGTGTTCTGAGGGAATGGCAGGGCTGTGGGGATGCAGTGCAGAAAGCAGCAGTGAGAGCAGAGGTTTACACAGTGCACAGGAGGATTAGATTATGAACCACTCACCTTCTTCCCAGTCACTACCAGGGTATAGCCATCATCTGCTAATGAATTCTCGACAACAACCTGGGGAGAGATGGGGTGGGAGTCCAGCTGAAAGCTGACATGCGGAGTTGTGGATTCTGAACGGGAAACCACTATCTAAGAAAGAAAGAAATTTTGAAAATCAGCAGGCAGTGTGTAACCCAAATGCAGGCTGCTCAGCTGTCTCATGTTCTCTGCTTGCATTAATTACTTTGCATTACATTGCATAATATTTTGCATAATGTTCCATCATAATCTGATTAAAGTGCTATAAAATCTACTTTATTTAATACAGCAAAATCATGGCTGTTGGAGGATCCTCAAAATACACCATGTTTATTAAAATATGCAAGAGTCACTGCATGCTTCCTAGTCCTTCAATTTCAGGTATTTATACGTCACCATATCTAATGAAGAGACTGGCCTTCAGTCAGTCCTATACATTTAAGAATGAAGAATTTTATCTACAATGTCTATTTGAAAGAATCTTAAAACTCCAGGTCTTCAGAAGTCAAAACCATTTCCTTCTATTTCCACTTTGGTCCTTGAGTTTGAAAAGCAAACTTTACTCTGTGTCAACCTTGCTGCACGTGGGGCAGTGAGATTGCAAAGCTATGTCAGGCACTGCAGGTCACGCAGTGGGCACCACTCAGAGCCACTCAGAGCGCCCAGAGCTCAGCAGCCAGGGCTGCCCAGATGGCAATAGCTGCCAGGCTGCTGCTCTGACAGGCTCCTTGCAAGGTTTGGCTGGGCACCCTCAGCTCTGGCTCCTGTTGGTTTCTGTGTGAGCCGGGTGACCAGGACTGAGCATTCAAAGCACTTCTTAAATGACAGGGAACAGTGGAGGCTCCTTTATGAGATGCTTCAAAACAGGAGCCTAATTTAGTCATCCTGAAGCCCCTTTGCAAAAACCTTCCCTCTCTCTCTCTCTCTCTCTCTCTCTCTCTCGATTTCAGGAGATCTTAGGGAGATTAGTCACACCGCTATGAAATTCCCTGACTACTCATCTCTCTGCATCTTGAGTTACCTAAATTCTTCTGAGAATCTGGGCCCATTCCTGCAAACACACGCCTAACTTTACTACTGTAACTTTGTTGACTTTAACGGGATGAGTCATGGCTGTTAAGCAGAGGCATAAAGCATCTGCAGATCGGGGTGGATATTTGATAGCAACATTTTATAGGCTTGGGCCTGCAATGCAGAAGGATGTGCACCCAAATGTGATAGCATCAGACAACAAAGGCAGAGGATTGTTTACATGAGGGAAGATCATGTTCATGTTTCAAAAGCTGTATCACGTGTAGTTTACTTAAGGAATTTAGATAATCAACATTTGCTGAGAAGTTAGGATTCAATGGGGCTCATTATTTAAAAAGATTGAAGCCATTCTGGAAATAACTTGTATGTCAAATGTTTCATTTTTTACTATAATGAAGCTTTTCTTCTGACTCTGAAGGCAGAATCAGAACAGCCAGGACATTGACTTACACAATTTCACTGGCTTTTCACACTGCCAAGGGCTTTCAACAAGATGGCTGACTCCAAAACTAGACTTAGAGATGCTGTAATTATAGCTGCTGTTTTGATGTAATTCAAGACTTAAATAAAATATATGAGCAGTTAATTCATGCCGATATCTGCTTCACATCCCATAGTATTTTTAGTTTGGAGTTGCAAGAGGCTTTTTTTTTTGTTAAAAATGAAACTGGCTTTGTTACGGGCTTTGCTATGGATTTATTTCACAGCACAGAAAGTACAGGTTTTAGAAATCAATAAAGTATGATCATTTTTGGTGACACAGAAGTATGGTCTCTGAGTCAGTGTAATAGGGCATGAGCTCTGTTTTTCTATTCAGGACAATGAAAAATAGAATGGACTGGAAAGCTGCATGAAAAACCTTGATTAATGTTGGCATTATGGGGAGAGGTAGCACCACAGCTGCAAATACCTTTTTAGTTGATCATTAGCCGTGTCTCATCTCGAATACCCACTGCTATAAAATGCTAAGAATTCTTTTCCATCATTAATCCAGGCTTCCTCTTATTGCCAAGCATTCTTTCTGATTGAGCCACAGTGTTAACTCTTTAAATACATCTGCATTCCAACCTCAGAGCAATACATGAAAATTTGGATTCCATCTCTACAATCTTGGAAAAATTACTCAGTACGTTAAACACTGACTGACCTTTATTTTACTGAGGTTGATAGTCAAATCACCTGCTCAAAGCCCAAGTGACTAGACTTTGACCTCATGACATACAGGGAGCTCAGATTACACTTCCTAGCACACAGAATGAAAGTTTGGATTTTGCTTAGAACTAATCTACCAGCCTACAGGGCTGCTATAACAGATACTAGATGCAAAAATGTTCTTTTTGGTCCATACAACTGTGTGATTTTTGCACACATCAGCCCAGTCCTTGAAATTCTATCTTACCCTTATCCAACATAATCCTGAAAAAAAAAAGCAATTTGAAGACAGCTTCTACAGCAGGAGGAAGAGGCTACTTAGGACTCCAGTGTCGTTCTCATAAAGCTCTGATTTTTATAGCTTGGAACTGAGCTGGTATGTGTGCAGCATAAATTTCATCTGTCATGGACACACCGACATACAGGGATCACTACCATGAAAATTGTTCAGTACTACAGGAGATTTTTCCCTCTGCAAAGACTATAAAATTCTTGGGGTTTTGGGGTGTCTTTTTTGGGTGGGGGGAGGGGGGAGAAGAGTGGGTATTGTATTTTATTTGGCTTTATTTTCATTTTAGTAATTAATTTATTAACCATTCACTTCTGCAGTGCGTAAGAGAAATGAAAGCTTATTTCCATGCCTCCACTCAAGCAATTAGGCATGAGGGAAGGTCTAGCACAGGTAATTAACCAAAGCAGAACAAACAGACATTTGTAGTAAATGGTCAGTGACTGCAATAGTAAGAAGTCACCAGAGGTGCTGTACAGGCTGTCTGTGCTGGGGTCCAAACTGTTCAATACATCCATAAATGAGCTGGAAAAGTGGTTTAGCAGTCCAGTGATAAAGTTTTGTAATGATCTGAAGGTATTCAAGGTGGTTAGGATGAGGATAGACTATGAAGGATGGCAGAAGGACTTTACAAGACAAGGCAATAAAATGGCAGATGAACTACAACAATGATAATTAATTTAAAGCAGTAAATGTTAGATAGTTATCTAACTGCTTAGCAGCAGCCAAAACCAACCTAATAAAAACTTATAAATTATTAGAAAAGGATTAGAGAACAAACCAGAAAACACCCTGATAATGATATCAGGATAATGATATCATATTAATTCATGGCTTGCCTGAAACTTAAAATCTCTGTGCAGTTCTACTTGCCTCCTGGCAAAACAAAGAGCATGTTAAAAAGGGGAAAAGCTCAGAGAAGGGTAAGAGAGATGATCAAAAGGCTGCAATGAACAATGACTGAGTATGGTACCTGTGGAATCTCTATGATGAAGGAATAGAGAACCATGAGTTGGTAGAAACCAACCCACCCTGTGGCCACCTCGGGGTTGGTCTGTTCTCCCAAGCAACAAGTAATAGGAAAAGAAGAAATGGCCTCAAGTCGCAGCAGGGGAGGTTTAGGATGTATTTTAGGGAATATTTCTTCACTAAAAGGGCTGTCAAGCAGTGGAACAGGCTGCCAAGAGAAATGGCTGAGTCTCTGGTGACTCACATGTAGAAGTGACACTTAAGGGCATTGTTTAGTTGTGGACTTGGCAGTGTTAGGTTAATAGTTGGACTCAATGATACTAGAGGTGTTTTCAGTCCTAAATGATTGTATTATTCCACTATTTAATTATAATAAAAATTCTAAACACCACCAGAAGACAAAAAAAAAAAAAAGACTTGGGTTCAAAGCAAACAAAAGAATATGACATCCTAGCAATATGTGATGACCTATGGGACTCCCTGTCAAAGGATAAGAATGAAGAGAAATGCATATCCAAAGGCAAAATGCACAGGTACATGGAAAGAGCTAAAGAGACAACAATCAATAGCTCAGGAAATTCCCAGAAAAGAAAATAGTTGGGAACTTGAAGCAGAAGGTAGCTATGTGTGTCTGGGTCACTAGGCATCCACCAGTCAATACCACTGGAGACAGAGCACGGAACTATATGGACCCTTCATTTAAATCCATGTGGCTCTTCTGGTATCTTTAGAGAATCATGTTCAATATCACTAACTACAACAAACACAATATTTATGTCTCTCTATTTAGAGAAAAACACACAATTTTCTTCCAGCATTGCTTAGACTACTTCCATGAAATACTTTCATGAAGATAACAGACAACAGTTGATTAATGAATGAATATATTAATGTATTCTTTAATACTGGAAGTCAGTGATCACTTAGGTCCATGAACATTAAAGTTATTCATTTAGATATTATTTCATTGCCATCAGCTGGTATTAATATTAAATATGAAGACTTGAGTCTAAGTTTGTCTGTGTGTAATATGGCAAATTAAGACTGTAATAACTTGACTTGAAAACCAGCATGCAACAGCTTATTTTAAAAATCATTCCAATGCTCAGTTGTGCTAGTCAGCAGGATTGAATTACATTTGTAACTGTCTACATGTTGAAATATCTTTTGCAAAAATGAGAGGCCTTCTAAAAGGAATCCAATCTAAGTATCATGTTGTTATTTTTTTCCCTAGATGTCTGGCAGGTGTATGCCATTATCCAGCAGAGATAGGCTCAGGGTTAACTATATTCTGCAATGCCTCAAATGCCCTGGGATATGCAGCCTAGCCTTGCAAAGGGCACATATGTAGCTCTCTAAATGCTGTATATCATTCTAATCCATGAAGAATATAATGGATTTCTTCTGAAGAGTGTAAGCTTTTCTACTCAAACTGAATATTAAAACATATGTGCTCTCAAACCAGTTATTCAGCACCAGGTGTTAATTTTAATTTGGCTACATGGATTTTGCATTATGCAGTGTTTGATACCTTTTTTTCCCTGGGAGAATCAAGATACATTCTTTACCACAGAAAGAACTGCTATCATAAATGCCAAAAGTTGAGCTACCAATAGGAAAATGCTGCTTATCAAGAGTTACCACAGTTTTCTGTTGGCTTAAAAATGAAAGATGGAAGGATTGCAGCTACTCACATTCCTACAAATGCTTGCTTGTACAGTTTGGGTGTAGCCTTAAATAGGTCAGACTGCCAGTATTGAAAAGCCAGATGAATTGCTGGGCCCCTGAGATGGGACAAGAGTGGGCACTGAGGACAGCCTTTGCAATGACTCCGTGGGCATCCCATCACTCTTTCCCCCTCCAGGCTCTGTAGGGTTTAAAGCCCATGCTCATATATTTCTTGACCTTATTGCACTTGGTTCAAGTGCAATATGGCTTGCCACTTGCACGGGTGGGTTTATCACAGTGACATTTGTCTAGAGGGACAGGAAGTGGATCAAGAGGAGTTTGATAAATTCAAAGGTGCATATGGCTTCTAGTACACCACGGTATAAACTGGATTTGACTGAGCGCAGTGAAAGATGCAAAGCTTTGAATTTCTTTGCTCTGTGTCAACTCATTTTGCTGACAGGCACCATGGCTCTGAGTCTTGATTCCTGGAGTGGTGAGGTCTTGCTGCTTTGCTGTTTGCAAAAGGAGAGCAACGTTGAAGACTTGGCTCTCTTGCTGAATTCTGGGACAAATTTTCCCAATCCTTGAATGCAGTTACAAATAAAAAGCAGATGTGATGGGTTTTTTTCACTGATTTCTGTAGCACGCATTATGTTCCCTGGCATGTAGTCTATGAAAGCAGCTACAACACATGCTAAGTTCTCTCTTTTTGGGGAAATGAGATGTGTGTTAAAGTTTGGTGGTGGTGTTTGTTTTTAATCATAAGTATTCCTGGGAAATGAGTGTGATTATCAAGTGTTCTGTCTACTTGGATGTGAAAGACAACAGATTTGTGCTCAGTGTGTGAGTATTTCCCAAACCATTGATTTTTGAGTTCCCCGTTCCTATTCCTCATAGGGCAGAATCAAAGGCAACAAAAGAAATGATAGGGCAGCAGGTTAAGGAAACCCCAAAAAGCTCTATCATTCAAAGCAGAATGAAATTATGAAAGTCATTGTCACAGCATACCACAGAGGAGAAAACAAAAATAAATTTAAAAAAACAGTAAGAAAAACTTTGAAGAAAGGAGTCCACAAACAACTACTACGTGCCAAATACGGGTGCAATTTCCAGCTCAGAATATCTTTGGGTCACTAAGTGCCAGAAGCTGGGGGTACTGAGAAAGCTATGACTGTGTGCTTATACGTCTCATACCTCTCCCTTCTCCATCTTAGGCCCTGCCAGAACTCTGCTCCTTGAGCCTTTACTATAACCCCATATAACCTTTCTTAGCAAAAAGTCTGGTTAAAAATACCGGGATATAATAGTTCTCGAGAATAAGGCTTGCATTAATCTGTACTGTTGCATGTCTAACAAGTGCAGAGAGCCTCCTGGGAGGATGAGTGGCCTGTTGCCTGGTGTGCAGTACTCCAGCAAGGCCTATCTGTACCATCACACTTTGGTTTTTGTGCCCAAAGCTGTTTTCTGTCCAGAATTTGTTCAGACATGACTGTGCATTACCATGTTTTGCTAATGCTTGGCTTTTCAGCTAGAGCTGGCTCGTGCTCAGCCAGATGGGACAGTACTGCAGCCAGCATGTGGCTGATGGCACCTCAGAGTCTATGTATGCCCATGGGAAGACCCTTTCCTCACCTCCAGAAGCAACAGGATGGATGGATGTCCCACTGAACCAGGAAGATGAGAGGGCCCGTGGTGGGGTCCCTCATTCTGCACCACTGCTGCCCCGCTGTGCACTGAGTTTCACTGGCATAGTCAGAAGGATGAGGTGGGCCTGTTGCCAAAATTGCATCTATAGAGAGTGGTTGCCCATTTTAGCTGCAAAACATACAGTGAACACTTCTCTAGTGTTCTTCTCACTTCCTCAAGAAGGCCACCAACAAGCAGTTGTGGTGCTTTTGCTGGGGTGCTACAATGCTGAGGGCAGCTTCAAGTGTGGGGCACATGCACTGTTCTGCTTCCAAACATACTCTCAGGCTGAAATCCAGCCTCTGCTACGTCAAGGGCATTGACCTCTAGTTCATTGTTATGGCCAGACCAAATGTGAGCTTCCAAGAATAAATCTTGGTAGACATTCCCATATCCCACACTTCCCAGAGCTACCACAAAGATTTCCCCTTCCTGAAGAACTCATTTCATCATCACTCTAAAAACACTCTCTGAAATAATGCCAATTTTAGGTAGAAAAAACCAAAATGCTTTGAGACCAAGAAGAAAAAAGAACGATGTTTTATCTCAATACATCATGGAGTTGGTTTTTTTTTTCCAGAAACTATAATTTCCCAAAATACTGGCTGGTATATAAGTGTCTTTTCTAGCTGTGAGTTGTATTCTCAGAGTAGTTTGGTTTGAGCAGAATAAGGCTGTTTTACACCAGCTGAAAATCTGATTCCCTCAGCTCTAGCAGTGTGACTGGGTGCTGTTTTCTAATCAAATAACCACTGTGAAATACCTGATTCACTTTGCACCCAACAGCTGTAGTTACAGTCTGTGTTCCCAGTCACAGTCTGAAAACAAGCACAATAAGAAAGGCTGAAACAGCTGCAACTTCTCAGCAGAAAAAAAAAGAGAAGGGGAAAAAAAAGTTTGTTGTCAGGCTCCAGCTTAGGAAGGAAGTAAAACCATTTTTCTTTTCTGTCTCATGCATGTCAGCTGTCTTAGAAAAATTATTACTGGTCTGTTTTGTAACAGAAACTCCACAATATTTAGTAAACTACAAACTCCAATCTATTCATGGCCAAATACAGATTTGACATTTCTGAGGCAGCCAAAACATGCTCAGTATGTGAATGGGCTGCAGTACTTTTCAGGAGAAATCTGGAATTCACCTCATGGCCCTAATTATCCTCCTTAGAACAACACATGCATCTTCTCTATTTGGACCATCCAGATTGATTTTATTTTAGTTCCAGATTTCGGCTGAAAAAAAAGAAACATTTAGTGAAGGAGGCTATATTTACTTTCCAGTGTTAGAGCTTTCCAAAGCTGTTCAAGTGAATAATTCTATTTTATCAAACTGAAAGCAAAAAACAACAGGTGAGTATTCCTTGGTTGGATAAAACATATATATCTTGCATTCTGATTATTACTGGTTCTTTAGAAAGATTTTTTAAAATAAGTAAAATGTGGGCTATGTTCTGAGTTGGGTTATTAGTAATGCTATAAGCTTTGGGGAATCACTTGTAAAGTTAGGAACTATTCATTGTGATAAATCCCTAAATACATTAAAACCCCAGAATCTGGCAGCCATCACCTACAGAAGGAAAAACGTACATGTTAAATCTATTTAATCTATGAATTTTGCAGTAATGCTGTGCTATAACCATGGGGTAAAGAGATAAAAATAGATGGAGATAGAAATAGAGTTGGAGACGAGGAATGCAGGAAGGTAGAAAGTGATGAGTAGAAGAAGAAAAGCAAAAGGAGATGGAAAGATGACAGGAAAGAGGAAAGAAAAAAAAGACAGACTCAAGTGGTTGGCTGCTGATCAAGTATAAACAAGTATAATGGGCGTATGACATTTTCAAATAAATTTCTCTCAGGTTCAATAGCTTGCTGCTGCACCTATTTGCTCCCACAGCACGGGCTTGGATCTACAACTCAATTTAGATGACAAGATCACTACGTTTACAAGAGGTCCCCCCTGCCACCTCCCCTCCCCCCCAAATCTTTCGTAACAACTACAAGAAAACCTAAATTAATATAGCAAAAATGTGATTCAAATGTTCATTACTTTCACCAAACTGATGCATATCCGGACACTTCAGGGTGTGGTCAAAGACAGAGATACTGTATTACTATTGACTTTAATCTCATGGATGGCTGCTAGTACTGAAATTTATGTCAGAAACCAAATTGTCTAAATATAGTAAGGTTTGGTATTTCAAAGAAGATACAAGATGAACTGGGTGCACTTGAAGGGCTGAGCTGAATTTCTAAATATAGAAAGCTATACATGAATATTTTTTTCATTTGCTTTTAAATAGCTGGCACGATAGTATGTTCTCAAAATACTAACACAATGCAACCAGTTTTAAAACAGGTTCCCTGATAGGGAATTTTGTGAATAATTTTCACAATAGAATTTTGTGAATAATTTTCTCTGAAAGCATGCCTGTGTCTGAAGTCAGCTTTGAATAGCTAAAAGTTACAAGGAAATTACACAGGAAAATTCAATTTTTGCTTGTACAAAGACCTAAAAATATCAGTGCAAATGACTGTGCAAAAGAAGTGTAGAGCTGAGGATTCTTTGTGATATGTTCCAACAGATTTGTGAATGAAACAAAAAATAACATTACATTTCTTTGCTAAAAATGTGTGGAAGTCTTTGGGATATCCTTTTGATGAATTAAACCATTGTTAGATTATCCTAATTTTTTTTACCCATTTTAATTCAGTAATGGTCATATAATAGCTAAATTTTTAATGATCTTAATCTCATTGCTGTTAATAGCTATATTTCCATAGAAACACTACAAATCTACTTTAGTTGGGCATTTCCTAACGAATATGTTTGAAAGCAGTCCTAGATCACTATTAGAGAAAAAAAAAAAAAAAGAAAGAGAACATTAAAATCTGCAAAAATCTGTCTTCTGTATCCTACAGATCTGGTATCCCTTCCAAAATCATTTAAAGACAAAACAAATACCAACCTTTTATTTGGAAGTAGTATCATTAAAGGTAGTCAGTATGCTTATTCTCCTGCTAGCTGCACCCAGCCCTCAAGGAAAGAGCTCCTATTTAGTACAATATGAACCCAATGCTGACTTCCCCTGGTAGCTGAAGCCAGTCTGATTCAATGATGAGAATATTTCTGCTAATGGCCATGTGCAGTTTACACAATAGCCTTTTCTTTTGATCTGTAACTGAACCTGGAATGGGAAATGTATTCTGGAAATATTTAATTGTTCCTTGAGTTGGGCAAACATCTGAATGAAGTGTGTGCTGCAGGATTTGAATGAATAATTGAAAGAACATTACAAATAAAAATAATGCTCCCTTGTGCTTTCTACCAAACCTTCCTAAAAGCTTTGTGACAGCCTAGAAGTAATGCTGGGACTAAGAGAGTAGTTGTTATTAATTGTATTTTGTAGATAAGGAAATTACTTCAGAAAGGTTAAACAAATTGCTCATTTTGCTGTGTGAATCAGTATCTGCTTCCAAGAACAGAGTGCAGTTTGGGCCCATGCTCAATGTGCAGTCTTAGCATTTGCACATCTCCTGCACAGAAGACAGACTGCAGCTTAAATTTACCAAGGTCATCATGGGAAGTTATGGTAAGCTGGCAGGCTTGTCATTGAAAGTTTTGTTAAATTTTTTGGGGGGAGGAGAAGAGAAACATGATTTTCTCTACTTTTTTTATGTGTCCTTTGTGGCAAATCACTTTGAACTCTTTGCCTGTAGAAGCATTACAGAATTTGCATTATGCAGCTGGTTCTGTCTCCAGTCTGAGCAAAAGACTGGAGGTATAGGATTCCCTTTATCCCGACAGGGTGCATATCCTGAGAACAATATATAACCCTATGCACTGCATGTGGCAAGGAAAGGAAGAAAAGGGAGAGAAGAAAGGAAAGGATTAGTTCCATTAAAGGCTACATGTGCCCAACCATTTTCTAATGGAAGCTTATGGGAAATGGGAAAACTGGAATGGCGCAGCAGCTGATGGTCTTCTCATTAACTCTGATGACTCTCTATAGCCTACAGAACGAGGAGGCCAGAAGGCTGTCAATACTTCAGGAAGTTTTCTAGAAGACAAATAGTACTGGCAAATTGAAATAACACAGGTCCTTGGGTGCAAGAAGGATCCAGACTGAGATGCACATCCAGTGCATCTGGAGAAGGCAAGCTCTCCAAGGAAGTTACTACAGGATGACAGTGCTTGAAATAAGTTAGGTGAACTCAAAGTATTTTTTCTTTGTCTTCTGGTGTTTGATTTTTACTGACAAGAATTTAAAAGACTGCTGCTTGTATTCATTGTAGTTATTTAATTAGTCACCTACAAAGAAGTCATGTAGTATAATCTACCTGTCTAGATTAGTTATGTACTTAGTAGAGGAAGACAAACTACTCAGGAGGGTGATTTATCTCTTTTTTATGAAAAACTTGTTTTAGGACAGGAAGAACTGTAATCCAAAAGAACAGAGTGAGATAGGAGTGAGCAAGAGCCTGAAAATCTAATACACATTCAGAGAAACTTGAAAGTAGGTGGAGAAGGAGCTAATCTCAATTCTACAGCTGTGAGTCATAGGCTATGGGTACACTAGCAAGGAATTTGGTGCCAGAGGAGTGGATCAGTATATAGAAACAACTAATGCTGAGGCTCCTGCTTCTACATTATAAACTGTCTTGGCCTTTTACATTGAATAGGTATAATCTGATCCTCTAGAGTGTAGACACATACAAAGTGTATTTTTGAAGCTGTTTGAATAATCAGTCACCGTTATAGACCTTTCTGCCCCAGCTGGGGTTGAGGCATATTTCATGTCTATCCAAGACACTGCTTTCAGTTTAGTCTTCTTTGAAAGAACTCTTGTTTATATGGACCAAAATTGTTCTGTGAACTAAGACAGCCAGAGTCCATGGTAGAGTTTTCTCCTCAACCGCTGTTTCAAACCACATTTTAAATACTTAAAATACTGAATGCTCTATTAGACACTTTATTTATATTCTGGAAGCTGTATTTTATTTGGTCATTTCAATTTTCTAATGCCCTTTTAAACTGAGGTTATAATTCTCCTCCCTTTTCACCGTTCTCCTAAAGGCTAGTATGGTTTTTATTGTGAAGTTACTGTGGCAATATGGTAACATTTACCTGCATGAAGCGGCCCTCTGAAGTTCCCAGGTTGGCAATGGTAAGGTTCCCTTTGGTGAAGACAGAAATTGAAGTCAGCAGGACACTGTTGAACTGGCCCATGAACAAGTCAACCCTCTGCAGAGGAGTGGTGACTTCTAGGCGGTATTCATCATCCTGTGCTCTGCAGTATGAAGCGTTTCTTGAAAAAGCCTGTTTGAAAATGAAGCACAGATGAGCACTGTCTTTACGAGTAGCAATAGATCTTTGTCAGAATGAAGTCATTTAGCACAAATGCATTCAACCAAAAGTATTTTAAGATGTTTCAAACTTAATTGCTTCATCAGTTATGATGTTTCATGAGGGGGGCAAAAACTTCTTAATGTTATGGGAATGTTTCTATTAACTTTTAAAATCATGTCTGCAGGAATAAGACATAGAGTTCTTATTTAACTAGACGATATGTGTATAAGCACATATATCAAGGTATCCTTTCTCATAGTGACTTCCTTAATGCTGCTTCTCCAAAAGTCTGAGAATTCTTGTACTGCAGAGCCTGCCCAGTGACACACCTACTTCTAAAACAGTTTCCTAAAAAAAGATTCTCTAACAACAACGTGATTTTTTACATTAAAATAACAATTTCCAATATTCTTCTCCCTCTATTTTCACCACCTTTTTAAGAGATAAGACACTAAAGTGGAGAAGCAGCCAGATAAAGAAAAGGGAGATAAATTAGGAAAAATAAGTTTCTGATTAAACTAAGGGGAAGACAGATTTTGATAATTACTCAGATTATTGTACTGATCATCTATGGTTCATGCACTATTTCATCTGATCTCTAGATGTCTTGAGTGTACTAAAATAATAGCTACGTTTGCAGGATTTTCACTTTCCTTTTGGGAATAGAGATTGCATGTTTTTAATTTTCATAGAAAAAAGTCTTGAACAATACACTTTCAGTTATCTCTGGAGAAGAATATAACCTCCTAACAATTCAATAGTAATCTATTACTAATAGACTTCAATTATATTAGATTATCAATAATAATTCCATTATTATTGATATTACATCACCTATTTTGGGGACATTGTGTAAAGATAAAAACTGGGAATCCCTTAAATTATCTTTAACCAGTTTAAATATGGAAGTCACGTAGCATGTTCCCACTGTGACATACTTTATGAAAAAACATTTAGGAAGATTATAAAGGATCTTACAGTGGTCCCCTCTGTTGAAATCAAGAGTGAGCTCAATTTCTCCTATTTTTTAATTGATTTGTTTTTTGTCAAAAAACATGTTTTAAAAATCTTTAGATTTTTTTCAAAGAAGCTTGAGTGAAACCTTTTCAAGACAGTCAGGAGTCTTTTTACTAAGTCAAATAGATCTGCATCACACCCTTACAGAGCATGTAGGAGTAAAATTTTATTTTCTTCTTTTCCAGATTCAGATGTCTTTCCTCAAAATATCAAAAAGAAAGCAATGAATGAAGAATTTCTTGGCCTAACTCTGGTGAATTCTGTACTGAAACTCAAGGCATTGAAAATACTATCAAGAAAATGTTCAACCTAGTAGCTCAGCCCTTTGCTGTTGAACTGTGATGTTTCTGAGCTGCAATAGCTGCTGCAATAGCACTGGCAGGTAAGGTTTTCTGCAGCCTCTAGGAGTTGCTATCAGCAATGGTGCCAGCTTTTTGGAAGGTGCCCTGTCAATTTACTGTAGCATTTAGGTGAAAGCCTACATCAGACAAAATGAGCAGTTGAAATCTCTATGCAGTGTCTTAATGATACAGGAAAAGGGCTTCTAAATTAGATGTGGTACAGCAGTGACTTAACAGTTTGGTTATCCACATTATTAAGGTTTTACTGTGTTAGTTTTCTTATTAACTGCTAATATACAGTGTATTTCCTTCAGCAGGAACCGCACTAGGAACACTGAACACACTTTATTTTTTTTTAACCCAGTACTTGGCTGGGTTAAATCATCAATGGGCAAGTTTGGCTTTTCTTTGTTTTGGCCACCAAACAAGAGAAAAGCTGTACTCTGTTGCACTCGTATCCTACCCAGTGTAAAAGTATTTCTGAAACATCTGTGCAGATTACTCATACAATGAGTATGAATAGTTCAAGTGCAGAAAGATGTACAGTTTTCATGCTTTTTGAAATAAGGCAGATTTCTGATTTTACCCTCCCCCAACATGGCATCTTTGCTCTTTCCTGTAACTGCTTTTTTCCATAAGCAAGGACTTTGGAGAGAGATGTTTCTGTGCTACTTCCTCCTACATAGTCATTTCAGCACAATTCAAACATCCTAACATGCTGCCTCATGAAACCCTGTTCAAGCTCTTTGGAAAAAGTGGCTAGACTTTCCTGCTTACCCTGACACCTTCCTTAGCTTCTCCAAAGTCAGCTAGCCACAAAGTCATCTCAGCCTTCCTCAGAGATGCCATAATTTCGTCTGTCTGCTGAAGAACCTGTACATTGTTACACATATGGTTCTTAAAAAACCTGGCACTTCGTGGATTACCCATAATGTAGGGCTGGCTGTTCAAGAAATAGGAAGGCTTTGATCTTTGAGTAGAAATGCAGAGATTAAAAGGCTACTTAGAAAACTCAAGGAAGATTGATAACCGGGAAAACTTTGTGAAACATGCTGCTTTAAATTAACACTTTTAAGTCTGGTTCCCTCTCTCTCCCTCCCTCCCTCGCTCCCTCTCTCCCAGTATACACATAACTATCCATTTGGCTGTCAATGTGGAAAAATAACTGATGTCAGATGATGCACTCTGGATACCATGCCAAGTTCCACTGAGAAATCACACAACTATTGAAATGGACGATTAGAGCATGGGTAAGTGCCTGGGTTCAGCTACATTGCTTCTCCTGCAGGACCAGAGGTGCCAATTCTGCCTGTGATTCACAGAGAGGGCTTTGTTACTGTTAAGCTGGCACAGGTGTGCTGCTGGAATGCAGTGAGGTGTGAGCAAGCCCTGCCTTACAGCTGTGTCCAGAAGGCTAGAAGATAATTAATGCTATCTTATTTGTTCATACGGGAAGCTGTGGTCCTCTGGAATTTACCCTTGATTTGGTCCACAGAAGACAAAAATGCCAAAAATGTCTCTAGACATCGCTGAGCTGAGCTATCAGGAGCTGTCACTGTTTTGCTGCTAACTGATGGTTTATATGTCATATTCAGTGAGCATAAAAACAAAATATTTCCGACAGAGTTGCATATTTGAAGCCAAAAGTGCAAAGCAGGAAAGGAATTCTTACAAAAACTTGTGAAAAATCACAGAAAAACCTGGTTAGGTCGGTGTCAGAAAAATGATCCAAAAGTCTGGTCACTGGTCTGAATACTATACCAAGGAAAAAAAATCCAAATATATTTTTTGTGAGCTTTTCTCTAATTTGCAGTGACTGCAGATTGGAGAAACATTCTTTCAGGCTCATTCCTCTAGAGCTGGTTAAAACCTGTTCTTAGTTAAGTGCAGTGCTCATATAGAAAGTGATATTATGCGTAATGTCTTGATATTATGTTTAATGTCTTGAATAAACTGGAGATCAATGACTTAATCACTGCAGAACATTTCATACTGTCTTGTGAGCCACTTGGAGGACATCATTAAAATTAAAATTAAAATTAAAATTTAATTTGACAAATTGGAGAAATGGTCTGAAAGCAACTAGGTGATATTTCCTAGTGCCAATCACAAAATAGTGCAGCCACGATGTAAAGCGCAGTGAAAGTAGGAATATGCACGAGGTTTATTTCCTGCTGGGTTGTTTATATGACTTCTAAGGTGCTGGCTGTCAAGAATCAAAATTCAAAGTATCAAAATTTTTTTCTACTGTGAACTCTGGGATTCTCCCTCAAGAGAAGTGGTCACCAACAAGAGCCAACAGCATTTCTCCTTTCATAGAATCAAAGAATCCCTTAAGTTGGAAAAGACCCTTAAGGTCTGTGGCAAAACATGGAGTAGGGAGAAATAAGCTGTTGTTACATTACCTGGATCCAGATATCTGCAAATGGCAAAAATCTTTTTCCAAAGAAATTACTGTAGAGTTTCTGAATGAATAGGTGATTCTGCACAACAAATGGGTTACCAAGTGCGGGATCTCAGCACCTCAGGACTGAGGTGCCGAGCCACCGAGACCACCCTTGGGGGGCTCGGGAGTCCTGGAATGTTGCCAGAAGTGTCTGGTGGCTGGACTTTGATCCTACACAGGAGACGACACCTGTATGAGGATAGGAGGATTTCACCGGGGTGAATGGTGAAAGGATTAGTTAATTAGAGGGTGAGACACAGGGTTTAGGATTTCTGTACAGGGGGGTTTAGAGAAGTAAGATGGAGGAATTGGGGCGTGTCCTGTCCTTCTTCTTCTTCTTCTTCTCCTCCATCTTCTGTGGTGATGGTGGCACTTTGGGATTGGTCATTACTAAAAGTGCACCGGGCAATAAGGGGGAAAGGTATTGGGGAAAAATGATAAATATTGTACACACAACTTTGAGTATAAAGATAGGTGACTGTCCGGAGGGCAGGACAGTGTGCTCATGGCTGGCTGCTGAGCAGACCTCTGTCGGGCCGAAAGAAAATCTTTTAGATAAACAATTAATAAACATAGAGACTGAAAGAAGAACTGAAGCCTCTTCTCGTCCTTTGATACGCGGGCTGCCCCAAGGCCACTCCGGGCCTTTCCAGGCCCTCCAAACAGCCGAAAACCGGACAACCAAGACCATTCAAACCTAAGAGAATGTAAAAATTCCTTGTCCCTTTTCTTGTGGAAGTCAGTGAATTAAGATGAATAATCAAACTACAGTCTTCAGAGTGGGTCCTATTGGAATCATAGACATAATGGTGAAGAATTTACATGTACAGCAGACTCTGTACAGGAAAAGTAACTACAAGGAATTGAGAAGAACCTTATAATATTTTCCTCTCTAAATATTTCCATGTATTTTCAGCCAATGTAGCTTTGCTGCTCTTGATACACCTTAATTTTCATTATTTCTCTTCAGGTGAGAAGTGCATTTGATCACTGCTTCTCTCCATTGAAAACACAAGAATGTAATTCTGGCCAAAATAACTCAGTGAAGCCAGGTAGTTGTCTGAGGATGGGAGTGACTTGATCTTCATCATGGTAATTATGATTCCTGTAATCCTAAGGAAGGGAAAAATGAATCATATTGAAGGGCACAATTTTGCCAGTGGAAGCCAATTCATGTGCTAAACAGTTCCCATAGAAGCAGAGACACCAGGGTGCTTCTGGTTTCTTCTTGACTGGCGAACAACACCTGGAGGGTGTGTGGGTGCTGTGAACTCAGGCCAGTGCTCATGCAGGACAGAACATGTCTGGGACAGGGGACTGCATTCTCTGTTTCTAAGAACCTCTGCTGAGGCAATGAAGCTTTACTCTAAAAGGTAGGAGAGTTTCTTCCTCTTCTGTTTTAAACAAAGAAATGTTTCCCTCTTCTTCCTTCCTCCTCTTCCCAATACTCCTCATGTATTTGAAAGCAATTAAAAGATTTTTATAGGAATACAGAGAAAGCATGTCATTTTCTGAGAATAAAATTTTTAAAAGAACTCCATCTGTGTAAAATTTTACACAATATCATTGCAGTACTCCTAATTCTTGTTGCTTTGATCTACTCCTAAAATGAGATGGAGGAAGTTGCTCTACTGAAGCTCCACTTAAGGTAATAGGTAAAAAACATCTATGTTAAATGTAATTAGTTAATACAAATTAAGATGATTTTATGTTCTTTTGTCAAGATCATTCAAAGAGTTATTTGCTTTTGTCATTGAACAGTACTGCATTAGTTCTCATAATCTGGTTAGTGCATTAGCACTAAGTAAATCCTATTGATTCAGCAGACAAAATGGACCTAAGTAATCTTTGTGTTTTGCTGATTTCCTTTATATTAATTTAGCATTTAACTCAGTATACAGATTATCAAAGAAGAGGTGTTGACTAATTACACATTTTTAAGAAATAAAGTAATGCATTGGAGATATTGTGCTGATGAAAGCAGTTTTGCTGTACATTTGTAGTGTCTATTAGGTGCATGTTTCATGGAAGTCCTTACTGACACTGAAGCTGTGGTAAAATAGAAAAGCTGGGAATTCCAACTAGATCAGCCATCCAAAGATAATGCTGAATGTGGAGACCCTTATTCCAATAAAACATTGCACAACTGCATGTCTAGCCAAATCAGTGGTGCAAGACATGTGTGGGACAGAAAGAATTCAAGAAACTAGAAGAAAATCATGCAATCTGCCCAAATTTCCACAGACTATGTATAAAAGTAAGTGACATCTGCCTTAAGAAAATTAAGCTGTCATTATCACTTCCTGCAAGATCATTTCTCTAGCATTTCTTTGTTTTCACACACCCTGTAGATGGTACAAGTAATAATTTCATGTGGCTTACACTTGCTTTCTGAACCATTTGTGCCATGGATCTTCTGCCTCAGCATTATTATTATTTTTTTTTAAATTTACTGTGGGATTTGATTCTGGTTTTACTTGTATGTTTGGAAATGAGGAGTAATTCCACTCTGATGCAAAAGCTGTCTGAGATCAGAAACCCACATGCCACCTAGAAAGTTTGAGTAACACAGCTCTCTCCTGGATAGTAATTACCTGCTGTTGCTTTAGTGAGCAATAATGATGGCCAGATGTGGTCTTGAGTCAGAATAAGCAGAGTAAGTAGAAAACTGCTGAGGTAAGGTGGGTGCTGAGTGAGCTGAAAGGCAGATGCCTGCTTTGTCAGGACTTATGTGTCTCTCCATTGTTTGGCAGCAGAACACGAGAAAAATTCATTGCTTGCTTAGATGTGTCAACCACCTACCAAAGCCAAGTGGGATGAATCCAGGACTTAGATCTGCACACAAAGTGCTGGATGATCAGCTTCTCTTTCTCTGGAACTTGGAATTGTGCTTAAAGAAATCCAAGTAGATCTTTCAGAAGGGGCTGAGATGGTCCCATTGCAGAATAGTCCTCAGCAGACTTGATGTGAACTTAATCTGGGACTAAGGAGTCTTAGAATTTGGTCTGAACCCAGGAAAAGAGGCTCAGATCTGAATATTATACATCTTCAGGGAGTATCCATAGTATTCTATTACTACTAGTATATATTTTGAACATTTCTTTTTGTGGGACTATAAAATTTTTCTAAATTGCAAGGCTACATAGGATAAGAAAATTACATTTCGTTCAGTTCTAGTCTTTAGACTTATTTAAGTGCCTTCAGAAACTGAGACATAAAAACCACATGACCAGATATTCATTTTAACGAAATAAAAATTACTTTCTGCCTGAAATGATTTCTGTGCAATTCCAGAGAAAAGCAGCAGAGTCACTTTTCCACACTAATAACCAATAGGGAACCATGCCTTCAGTGGAAGAATTTGATTAAAAAGTCTGGAAATGGAACATTATTAGTAACTCTGTCTGATAAAGCTGTGCCCTTTGCAGAAAATGGTAGTTTAATGGATACTACTTTTTCACAGAGAAATCCAGCTTTCATCAAGAAGATGATAAAATGCCAAGCAGCAGCACTGAGAAGCAAGGAAAGACAAGTCCCTAACTGGTCATCAAGAAAAGGAAAACAGTAGTTTTTGCAGATGTGGGTGACTAAGAGGTTAGCCCCCCAAACACCAAACCTCCTGGGCCTCCCAAGAACCTGCAAAACATCAACCACGAGGGGAGGTGTGGCACTTTCCTAAAAAACTCCCCGACCTGCCCTTTTCCTTGTCTTGTCCTTTTCTCAGTGACTCCCTCATGAGGGTGTCCATGTGGCCAGTCCCAGAGATGGAACAGCCCTTAGCTCTGTGTCTGCTAGATCTGCTTCAGCCTGAGATAACCTTCCCAGACCCACAGCCACGCTCACACCTCACCCCTACACACTGGTACCTGTGTCCCTCCTGTGCAGTTTAACAGAGACCAGACTCTCCCTGCAATCCCTCATGCCTGGCTGTTTGCCCCAGTCAGGTCTTCCATGGCCAGCTGGGTCATGGACGGACTGGTGGAGGGGAGCAGGCTGGTGAGCACACCCTGCCTGCCCTCCGCTGGCACAGGCACAGCACAGACCCTGGTACTGCCAGGACTTACTGCAGAGAGGCGCAACAGCAATGTGGATGCAGCCTATCCCTTGTTACTAGGGTTTAAGCATGTCTTAAAGGGTGCCAGTGCACTCTGCCCATCATTCTGCCCTCCTCAGTTATTGTTCTGAGATGTCAGAACCTCCTAGAGGAGGTTGCATACAAATGGGAACAGATTTCATGCCCAGGCAGAGTGCTGTATGCCATCTGATATAGCATTTCCAGAGGAATAAATGGCTGGACAAATCTAATGGATTCTGGTATCTGACTTTTAGGAAAAATATTCAGTCACATTCTACTCGCAATATGAAAACATCTCTGTGCTGTGAGACTATCTGAGCAATTTACAGCAACCCATTTTAATCAGAGATATGTGGTGTTATTTTTAAACCTGACAAAATTCTATGCCAAACGGTGTGGGATATTACAGTTCCAGGCCCTCAAAAGAGTTATTTGTCTCTGTTTATTTTATTAAATATTCTTAGACACAGCTTTAACATGACAGATCAATAAATGCCTTTGCGGTTTCCTGATAGAAGGCAGCAATTATTTTCTTCCATTACAATATAAGCATAACCTAATTTTACTCATCTGTCATGTGTGTAATGGTAATAAAGAAGCATCACCATGTGTTTCTTTTACCTTCCCTTTTTTTTTTTTTTTTTTGTTTTGGTGATCTTCTGTTTTCCTTTCATGTTTTCCAACTCTTTATGCCTTTAATTTAACAGGAGTTGTGACCAGTTTGTCTTGCTTTATGACACTTCCTGGGGGCATGGTAGCAAAAGTCTGTTTGTGACTTCTCTTTTCCTGTAAGGTCTAAGTATTTTAGGCCTTCACCTGAACTTAACTGTAGAAAAAACAAAGACATAAGATTTTTACAGAACTGAATTTGGATTTCATCATTAGAGGTGTTTTATCATATAAGTCCATAATTATTAAAATCAGGTAATTTGGCTTACAATAGTTTACCACATAAGAGATGCAGAAAGGACAAAAAAACCTGTAAGATCCTGATATATCTAATGACAACTGAAATGTATAGTTGAGATTGTCAAGGCTAAAATCAACTCATCTTCCTCACTTGAAAAATCCCATTTAATACAAGGTAACGATGCACACTACTGAGCTATGACTGCAAATGAAGTAAGCAACATTTGTCTTCTCATCTAAGCACACCTCTGCTTTGGGGATACCACACTGGGGCTGATAATGACTAACTGACCAAATAAACTTTGCTGAAAACTTACATCCAGTTTTCTCTTTGTTGTGGGAGATTCCTGAACAGTGATTCAACACCCCCCCACAGCAGCTACCTCTCAGATATCTTTGTCCTGACTCAAGCAATAAAACCTCCTAACTATTACTCCCAATTTTTCTTTTAATTCAAAGCCAGTTCTGTTTCCATCTTGCTGTCATTTAAGTGTCAGCCAGCTCTTCCCTGAAGGAAATTATTAGGCAGTACTAACTGGTCACAGCTCTGCTGAAGTATGTCTGACATCAATCAGATGCTCCATCGGATTCACTTTTCCTAACCCTGACTTCAGTGAGCCCAGGTTTTGGCTTAATATGTATTACACTTAAACACAACTGGAAATGTTTTATTTTGATTTTATGAAAATCCATTTGATTTGATTCCATGAGCACTGGAGTAAGTGAAGCCCAGTTTAGTCTGGATTTATATCTTGTGGTTGGTTGACTTTGCTCTTCAACTAAGCTCTGATGGAGACTATTCCCATGGGTGGGCAATACCTTCCTTGTGACTTCTGAAGTTTAGAAAGGTGCTCCTAAAATTTCATCAGTTCCCATAGCCTGAGCCTATACATCAGACCTGTCTCTGGATTCACACCTGAATTCACATCTTTAAGATTTCTTATTGCTGAGGCTGTAAGGATAACTAACAGAGACAGACCTAAAATAGCATGACCACATAAGCTTCATTCCTTTAGAAAACAAGGCCAAACCAGAAAAAATTTTGGTTATTACATCAAGATGAGTGGAAGTTTTACTTATTTTTGCTTTAAATAAGAGAAGAAAAAATTTAGGAAGTGCTTTGGATATATCATTCAGGTTTATTTTGAATTAATTCTACCTTTAGAAGCCTCAGATGAAACAGTCCTGAGGGACAGCCACTTAAAAAGATGGACTACCCAAAGTCAAACAAAATTATGTACAATTGTCTTATGGGACCTTTTTTTGATAACATGAAATAGCTTTCATCAATCAGACTCTAACTGTAAATTATCAGAGAGCATTTCCTTGCAAAGAGTGCTAGAGGCTAATTTTTCTTTTTAATGTTGAAGTTAGTGGTATACCATATTCACTGCTGGACTGTTTTCACTGTCCTATGACTTAATTTTGCAGTGGTCAGTGACTTTCACTTGCATGAGTGATCTGTGGTTTTATTCTCTTGACATCAAAGAGAAAAATCATCTTGGCTACATTACAAAAAACAAGTTTTGAACTTTGCAACAATAAACTGTGACAAACTCTCAGATTTTATAAAAGCTTTCTTTTAAGTTGAAGGTGACTTACAAATAGGGGAAAAATGTTTTATGCCCTCATGTACACTTTTACAATGTACAAAGAAGGGCCTAAGAAGAGTTGGGGGTTTGAGAATCTTTTTTTATTAATTATTATTTAATCTCCAGCAAAACAGGAAAGACCAGATTTGACATTTTAGGCCAAGCATAAGAAATAATGTCCCTTCCTTTTTCTGCCTGCTCCTTCCCTTCCTTCACATTCCAATTCTTCAGGTCTACTTTACACACCAGAGAAAAACAGGTTTACAAAAGATGGTTGGCAAATTCTTGCCAATCTCTGTGGCTAGTTGAAACCTCAAAAACCTCAAAGGACACTTTTTACTGGAGCCTTAATCAGCCCTCTGCAATCAGGCAAAGGAAATGGTACAGCAAAGCTTGACAGTCTTGATATTTCAGTGTTAAGCAAACAATCAGGACAAAAATTTCTGACTGGCTTTATGCCATTTAAAAGAATCACAAGAAATCATAGAAACATTTTTCCCTTTACCAATTTAATGTAGCAGAAATCAGAGCTCTGATGACATTTCTTGAAAATAGGCAACTTTAATAAACACGTTGGCAGTACAAGACATTCATTCTGATATGCAAAGCAGCAGCAGACTCTGGAAAAGCTTTTGAAACACGAAAGTACTTCCCAGCATGTGAAAAGCTGCAAATTATTCTGTCAATATTTTAATGGTATACTTTGCTTTGAAGAGATCACCTTATGAAATGTGTGTATAGGCAAGAGCAGAATGAGATAAGTTAAAGGCCACGAGCTTTAAAGACAGTCATTCACAAATCATATACCCCAGGAATATAGAATAAAATACTTTCAGAGAAGGACAATGGTTCTTGTTAAAAATGAATTGAAAAAAGAAAAAAAATTAAAAAGGATATGACTACCTGAAATGAAAAATTAGGACAGCAATAACAAAGTGAAGAGAGAGAAGCTACTCTGCTGAAGGTTTGCTAACTTGTTTTTAGTTCCTGAAAATTGCCTGTCCCCCTCCCACGGAAAAGGGAATGAAATGCTATGTCTGTT